>NC_044252.1:6182500-6487727 GCF_003957555.1 Calypte anna | reverse complement strand
CCAAACAATGAAAAATAAAAACACCCGAAGGAAGAAAATAGCTAAAAAGCCATTCCCTCAAGTACAGTGACAGAAGAGTAATGAGGGTCAGTGACAGACTCCTTCAAACAGCAGAAGACCTTGCAAGCAGGTTTATCAGGATGGCTGTGCTATCAACAGAAGCATCAATATTTTTTATAACACTGAGAGAAAAAAGATGAAGAATAACATGGAGACATCAAAGAGATTGAGCAAGCAATAAAGATGACAAAAGGATAAATTTAATGATTGATGGCACAAACCTTGATACCATAAAAAGCAAGGAGTATAAAATGCTAGAAATCAGTAATGCTACATGTATCTTTTAGAAGAAAATTCCAAGGCAAGTGAACCATACACTGGTATTTTGATGAATTTTTATTAGCATACTTTACTGAGAGAAGAAACTGTACAAATTTAAATTGAAGCTTTAAATTTAGAAAATAATTAGGGAACCTGAGCATACCTCCTCTAACAGGGGTAGGGGGGAGAGTAAATGGGCTTATTAAAAGCTGAACTGTTTCCCCACTACCTTCTTCAAAGTACCAAAAAGGGGAACAGACTTTGTCCCCATTTCTGCTGCATGAATGACATGGTAAAGTAGCCCAAGCAGAAGCCAGGCACACAGGCTAGATGTGCAGCAAGGCATCTGGAACACATTTCAATCCTAAATTCACGAGGCAGTTTGTTACAGGAAGAGTTACAGCTTAAAGGTGATTATGAATTTTCTTTGCACAAGGATTGTTACATCCTGACTGCACACGAATGAGCAGAGTGAACAAGATGATTGCTGAGCTGATTCATGGACTACAGATGCTAAATCCAATCCATAAAGGTATCTGGGCAAGGATGTAACAAGAGCTGATACATGAATACTCCCAAGTCCTAAGTGATGCAGAAAAAATTACAAAACACTTGAAAACACAAGCCAACTGCATTACATTACTCAGCCCTTGAGCAGAACAACACCTGCCATAGAAGTTGAATAAATGCATGGCAAGGCAGATATTTTAACTGTCTTTCAGATGTCCTCTGTCAACAAAACTTGCACCACAGTCAATTCAGAAACTTTGACCCAGAACTGAGAAGCTATTGTTGTATTTAGCAAATAATTCACAAGAAATAGATTTATTTTTTTTTTTAAGTTTTCATGACATATTCTAGTCTTGAGCAGAACAGCTTAAAATTGGTAATCTCAGTCAAAACACACAAATAGGTATTTAACTTGCATAAAGAGGCTTAACTTAAGAAAAGTACACCCACCTCTTCCCTCCAGTTCACCCTTACGTCACTTTTGGAATAAAGTAATTCCAAATGACCTGATTTGTTTCTACAGGATTTTTAGAGGATTCACTCACCTTTTCCCACTAATATTCAGCCATTTTATTTCAAGGCAAGACTCACTACTAATTGAAAGAGTCAGATACTCAAGGCACAACCTTACTTTGAAAAAAGACTCTCCATCAGGCAAGAGAAACTTTAAAAGCACACTAGAGAGATTTACAAGAAAAAAGAGTGAAATAAAATGTTCGCTTATTTTAGTGATTTTCTCTTTAATGCTTATTAAGCAGTTAAGAGAGATCACTTTCTTCTTTTTGTCTTAAGCACATTGCCCAAAATACAGAAAGCATAAAGGAACATCATGCAGCAAAATTAGCAGGAGTCACAGTGTTCTTCTTGCTGGGGCAGATCTTAATTTGAATTTAGGAAAGTTTTATTATTTTACAGAGCACATTCTGACAGTGCTCTACATGCAATTATTTCCAGCTCAACAATTTGAAAGGTCTGCCCTATAAGTCAGCTGTAATGCACAAATTCCAGCACAACTGGCTTTATATGCAGTCCATGGGCTATACATTACACATGGAAGGAAAAAAGTGACACAAAAGACATAGAATATTTTCTCATCTGAAGCAAATTGTCCTTATCCAGAAAACAAATTAAAATTAGTTGAATAACAAGCACAATGAGAACAAATACAGAAAATGTAGTAGCTGGTATTTTTCTATTAATTTTTCATGCAAGTGTATATTTTAGTGATACATACACAGTTTTGTTTCTCTAAAGCTACTTAACTGTAAATTCTCTTTCTTAGCATTCATATTTTATGAGTTGGGCAAGTTAGTGTGTATGCAACTCCCATTTTTCAAATGCTGTATCACTTCTGGGTACAGGAAAGGATGCTGCAATTATAAAGAAATAACACGTTGGTGTGTGTGTGTGTCCTTAGAGCTAATCAGAGCAGTTGTGATCCAACTGATTCATGGGTACTGCTGTAAACACTGAAATACACTGAGTGACATTGATCATGAATCTGTGGGATTGTATAAAAGAGAAAAGAATAAGGTGGGTACAAAAAGAGAAAAAAAAAGGAGAGGAAGAACAAAAGCAGAGGACAAGAAAGGAATATACTGCTGGCTTTGCACAGTTACTCATTACATGCTAGGTTTTGTAAGCACTGTAGAGGAATTTATCTGTTTCTCAGTTTTAGGTGATTTGGAGCTGATCAGGAAAAGGACAAACTCACTTCACATTTAAATCCACTCACATACTTGATCTCCATTTCAAATTCTGTAGATTGTATTAGAAATTATAGACATGATATTGAAATATCCATTGGCTTCTCTGTGTTTTAGTCAGAAATCACGAGCAAGACAAAAGTAACTTTATTAGTATTAGGTTTTTTGCAGTCAACTAACACTCTGAAAACATCCACAGCTTGTAGGCATCAACTTTAAATATTCTTGGCTCAAGTGGAGGTACTTCAGTCTTTACAGCACTGAAGAACTCAATGTTCATCCCATGCCATGAGGGACCAGCAACTGGGCTGTGAGTGCAGCTGGCAGCACCCAGGATAGAGTAAGGCTCAGGCAGGGCAGCTTCCAGCATTGCTCTTTGGAAGTTCTTCAGCTAAATTAATTCCACGTTCCTTTCATAACTTAAAAGCTTGTACTTTTGGAGACTAAGGTCATTTTTCCAGCGACAGAAGGAAACAACTTACAGCAATTAACAGCAATGTGTGGGAACCTGCTAATAGAAGAATTAATGCTCTTAATCGCAAATAAACATTTTGCTCTTAATCACAAATACACTTTCTTTCCTCTTATTTCCATCTCCTCTGCAAAGTGCTTGGTCTAGTTCACTTTGTCTCACATTTCTCTATTTGTTATTTTGAGTTAATTATTTCTTTTGCTTTTTTTTTTTTTTTTTTCCATTTCACTGTCTAACCGTGATGACCCTAAATTGTTTCAGTTAATTCTGCTTAGAACTTCAATACCATCACATATTCTACTCCTCCATTACCAGGTTTTTATTTTATGTTTCCATTTTGATTTTCCTGTATATTTGAATGTGAAATGCAAAATTACTGAGAGTAACCTGAAAGAATAACCACAGAGGAATCCTATATTACAACCTAGTTTACTTGCTGATGTAGGCATGGAGTAGTGCATAATTATCACAAAAATAAAAAAGGATCATAATAATTCATATGTGAATTACTGAATAACTGATACAATAAATTTAACCACACTGACTGAAGTAGACGGACGTGATCCAAATGGTGTGTGAAAATTCTGAATCCATACTAAATGAAAGTACCTCACAGCGATTAATTTTATTCTTCAAAGAGGGAAAGTCAGCACAGGTAAACAAAAGGGCTCATCTATCATCCACATGCAACAGTTTGCAATTCTGTGATTATTTAAACCGTTAGGAATTAATCCTACAAGAATGACACATACACATTAAAAAACATTTCTTTTTTCCTGCTCCTTTCCTGCTGGTTTTGGCAAATCTAGTCAGAAGCAAGTACTGATAAATACCTGGGTAACGGGACAAACAAGTGATTTTCAGCACACGGGTTAGCTTTGAAATGGTGATAAACTGATGGGGACAAGAAATGGGACCTTGAGGCAATTTTTAATTATCATATCAATAACTTTATTAAAACCAGTCAGTCAGAGTAGTAACAGTATGTGCAGACTTCTTCTCATGCCTGTATCCAACAGCTCCTGCAAAAGAAAAGAAAAGGAAGCACATGAAAAACTGATGCAGTGCTCCCCAGAGCGCATCGGCAATTGTTCCACAGTGCTTACCGTGCTCCTCAGCTTCCAGCAATTACTGGCAGGACACTGTCTCTACTCATTCTAGGCACAGAGGACACAGAAAGACTTAGTTTATTGTCAGAAACATCAACTTTTCTATACAACTGTAATATACTTTACAAGTGCACCACTGTCATGAAGCATTTATTATGGTACTTACCTTCTGTCTTCCGACTCTCTGTGTCATTTACTGGATGGGACTCGACATCTACATAGCACTTCCAAGTGGAAAATGGACAAATAACATGGATTCACCATGACTACATAATCAGGGCACAGCAGCTCTGGCACTTGGAGCTTCTTCTCCCGTAGCAAGATAACTTCAGTACACAAGAAACAAACTTCTATTAATAACCCCTCCCAACTGTGTAGCCTAATAAAGGATTCTGAGTTCTCATGGGCATGCCCAGATTGTACTTACTGCTTTGAAGCCTCCTCCCAGGTCGTCTGTTAACAGGAAGCATGAAGTCCCACTGGCAAGTCTTCTGGCAGCTGTCTGTACATCATCCTCGACATGCAGATCTTGCCTTTGTCCTGCCAGGCTGGTTTCAGCACCATAAAACATCTAAGTCCCTGCCTGCACGTTTCTACCTCTGGTTAAACTGCAACTGAGTCCAAACGAGGCTGAGAGTAAAATCTGAAGGGTATCTAAAACCTGAAAGTCATCTAATTACATTAGCATACCCTTGTGCTGTTAGTTTTAACAATCCCCCCAGCTCAGTGATGCATTTACCTAAATACCACATGCAAAATGCAGCTTCTGAGGCTGCCTGGGTATAAGGTTACATTTAAATACACAGCTGCCAGTGTTGATGTCACCCAATTATCTCTATGTCATGATCAAAAAATGTTTACCTCTGAGCTACATCAGCCGTGCAAGAAACCAGGACACTTCCCAAACCAGAATGTACACAGAATTTGCTTATGCAGAGACATAAAACAGCAAAGTGCCCCCCATTACACAGATAAGATGCTGGGTCCTCAGCAGATATCCAGCCTTGAAGCACACGTCCTTCCTTCCTCAGGTGACAACACAGCACAATTGTTCTTGAAAGCAGCAAGATACAGGAATGGTTTTTGCCCGTCTCTCTGAGATACACAGAAACTCTCCTGGAGACTCATAAACAATTTTTAAGGCATCATAAATTCTGTTTTCTAGTCCATGGATAACACTTTGACCTTACTTGTACCCCTGATCAGCACATCATAATACACAGTACGTGATACACATGCACGTGGGAAGTGACATGGTCATGGATATCCATGGTATTACCACTGACATTCACCCACTTATACAGATTAATCCACCTAGAACCTCCTTCCAACCCAGCCACCAGCAAAACAGAAAAACCTGGGCCAATTCTGGCTTTCTAAATTTGGCAACATATTGTGCTATATTTTTTTTTTTTTTTAATTTCTGTAATTTAATAAAAAATTATTAGTAGCTTCAGTTAGAGAAATCAGAAGAAACAAAATACAAAGGAAGGTCACCAGAATATGTCATATATATTAACATTGTTTTATCCATTTTATCCACAGTTCACAGCATTATTATTTTGATAAAGCACTACAGGCTATTAACACATAGCATAAACAAGTTAGCCATATGGCAAATAAATCTTAGTCTTTCCTTTTCTAAATTATGCCAGATTATCCAACTCAGTTCATTGCCAATACAGAAAATGCAGATAAATCAGAAAAATGACATACCAAGAAAAATACAGAAACACACCAAACCAGTGTCATAGCTACGTCACAAATCTTTTGACTAAACCAAAACCAAAACCAAAGTTTATCCCCAAAACTGAGCCAAGATGCTTTAAGGCAGCCTGCAACATGTTCACCAGGTGGATGTTAACTTCCATTGAAGAGGTACCTCTTCCTAAAGAGTTACAACCACTGGCAGAGCTTCCTCTAACTCCTGAGGAGCCTTTACTTCCACCATTACTCTTCCAGCAGAGACATCAGCTGGAATACAAAACTCTCTTCTGATGCTCATGTCTCATTTCTCTAGAGGTGATAAAATGACTCTTCCCAGCTAAAAGAATCCCCAGGAAAATATTGAAGATCTAAAGCCATTTAATGCCTCAAGATACCATTGTTACTCTGCAACATAGTTTAAAAAAAGGGACAGGTATTTTACAAAGCGAGCAGAAAGACAAGGTCCCAAGACAAAAGGTAAACTAAATTTGAAAAGGTAAATCAGAAGATAATGAAAAGCTGGGACAGAATGAAGAATAGAGAGATTCATGGAGTGATAACAATAGGAGTAAAAATTACAAATATTGACACCTGTCACCATAGTCTCTCTTAGTTCTTCACAAATTTACTAAAGGAGTTCAGAGGAAACATTTTAAATGCTTATGATTAACAATAATAGAATATGCAGACATATATTTTGACAGACATTTTGGAGATTACTGTGAGCAGAATCTCTAAAAATAGATTTTGTGTAAGCAGGAATATCGTTGTACCATACCACCAGAAAAGGTGTAGATGCTTCACACTTTAAAACAGGAATACAGGGAAAACTGAGCTTTATTTTTGGAAGCACATGTTCTTTAAAACATGTGCATTCTTTGCTAATGTAATTGAAAATACATCTTCTCTACAGCACAGAAGAGTTACGTGGGTTTATAACCAGTAAGAGATGCTAAAGGGTAACAAAAGCAAGGACCATTTATGCAAACACTGGATATTTATTTTTATTGTCTGTTTGCTACTACAAGCTTCAGAAGACAACTGTGCAGAAACTAATGACCTTTATGAACTTTTTATTTCTTTGCAGATAGGAAGAATACCAAATTGCTGCAATCTTGCTTGTGGAGCCCACCAGAAAAACCAACTTTTGTGGTTTGGAAAAATCAAAATGCAATTGTTGCAGTGCATGAGACAAAGCCAGAGTCAAGTTAGTCAATGTGTTCCTGGAGTTATAGGCACAGAACCATCTTATCACAATGAGAAGGCAGTGAGAATCAGCAAAGTGAAAATAAAGCGTGAACAATCTTCTCCAATATTAACAGCTGCTCAGAGTGTAGAAAACTGAATACATTTCACATCATAGTTATTGCAAGAAGATATAAAAATTTTAATAATATCCCGTTCTTGAGTTTATTGCTCTGCTCAATTAAACATTATTTAACCATTCACTGCTTACAAGTGTATAATATATTGTTCTTAATCCACTGACTCCAGTGAAGCTGCTTCGGATTTTTCCAGAAAAGATAACTAGTTCTAAGGAAAAATATTTAGTCCCTCTGTAAGGCTTAAGTATCTGCAAGCTAAAAGTAGACACTAGATATAGCAACCACTCGTATTAGTTTTGTAATTCAGAGGGGGGGAGATTCAGGTTATCGCATCAGAGTTGTTTACACCATTTGTATTGGTTTAACTGCTAGGACGAGGACTATTTCATGTAATGACTGTAATTCCAACAAAATTGTAGCAACCTGACTTTTGAACTTTCTTGGGGCATTTTCTTTTCAATTGTATCCATTGTACACTACTATTAGAGAACAAAAGATTCAGGATCATTAGATTAGGTGGTGTGGGTGAACTGCTGAAATAGCCAGGTTTGTTCATGCATTGTAACAGGTTATTCCAATACTCACTCATCTTCACCTCTTTTATCCCTTTACTCTCTCATGCTCAGTGTAAGAAATGAATAAAACTGATGACTCCTGGTCACAGGTACTGACTCGTTGCTGAGAACATTTATTTATAAAGATCAGTCTCAGGCTTTTGCATCTCCATGTATCTGGCACTTAAAGCATCAATTTCACTCTGCAGCTGGGACCACATACACGAGGGCAGTCTCCACAACTCAGCTTTCAACTGCTACCTGTTGTACCAAAATAACTTGATCAGAAATATTTGGCTTTATCACAAGATTTTCTACTGGATAAAAAAAAAACCAAAACCATCTTTGCAAACCAGCAATTTTTTAAAGTAAAAAAAATTATAACAGGCTGTAGATACTCATATCACCATGCTATCTAATGCTAACAAAACATCAGTTTTCTCATGGAACAGAACCTGCTGCTTTCTTTCTCTTTTTTACAGCCATGCTGCCTCACCTGAGCATTACCAAGAGCCAGCCTGCTTTCAATTGACATGAAACTGTTAATACAATGAGCAGCTTTCCAGTTTATAGAATTAGTGTGATAATATTTACTTACCTTTGTGTTGGGAATGTAAATAAAATTGCATGCATCACCATTTGGTGAGATCCTGTGGGATCCACCCTGACAGTTCCCCATGCACAGGGCATTCCTGCAGGTGCTCTCTTAGGAAGAACCAGGGATCACAGGCAAGAAGTCTGCAGCCTCTTGCAGTAGGGAAGAAATAGTTTCTGTCTTAAATACTACTGAAAGACATTCCCCAGAGAGCTGGGGAATTTAATGCAGAAAGCCTGACAAAAAGTACTGTGACTGAGAATCTAAGGTACAGAGAGATTAAAATACCTTGCCCAAAGCCTTTATGGAAGAGGCTTTCCATCAGAGATAGAAATTCAATCTAGCTCTCACAAGTCAGTACCAAACTCAAGACTTAATTTTTTTTCTTCTGAGGTACTAGAAAGTGTAAAGCATTTCCTTATCACCAGAAATTTCATAAAGCTTGGCCACTCTAATCAGAATACCTAAATGCACATTCTTAAGGACACAGTGTCCTTTGAACACACCCTTGCCTTTCATTTAATTCAAGAGCAGCTGAATGTGCATACATCAGGACCATGCATACATTTGCAGCATTTAAAAGCTGGTATGCCACATCAATATGCCTACATTTATCTGTGCATACATACATACAAAGAAACAGACATGGCAAACTGAAGACAATAGCAGTAATAAAATACCAGCTACTGGTGGCTGGGAATGCACAACATTGAATATTGCATGAAACATAAACCTGACAACATCCCAAAGGCAAAGGGAGAACATGAGAGAGGTTAACACAACAGTCAGTGGGGCAGAGAAACTGAGCAGAGCAGCTCCTGTTCAAAAGTCCTGCATGTGAGAGCTAAGGACTGATAGGTGATGGAAAAGCAGTGTACACAACCTCTAACTACAGAGCTCTACAACCAGCATCCACAGGAGCTTGCAAGGGAAAACAGTGTTCAGCTGGTTCTCAGAGATACACAAGTTCAGATCTCTAAAGGACTGTGTAGGTATACACAATTCCATGTTTCTTCAGAGTAAAGTGGAACAAAAAAGGAAAAAGAAAAAAAAGACTTCACTCATCTACTTTCCTTAGTAAATATACACTAAGGTTGATGTATAGCCATTGTACATTTCATCTGTCGCCCCCAGGCAACTCTACAGACAGGCTCCTGTCCACTTGAGATTTTAGCTTTACCTACTGTGGAAGGAGGTCAAGTTTCCCTGGGAATCCAGACTTCCATAGTTTTCAAGAAAAATTGCTGGGCATGACAATGGAAATAAGGCAAATGAGCCCACAAATGCAATGAAAACATTAGACAGAATGTTCCTTGGATCACATACAAAGAAAAGCTCTGCAGCAGCTATACCTTGTCATTTTTAGTAACTGAAAATCATGTGGGAAAATACTCTTCTCACTAATTGCAATTATTTTTCACAGTTCAGAAGTAAAGTCACGGGGGAAGCTTTTAATGAGTGGCCCTAATTGGATGAGTACATTGTCACCTGATCTCTCTGTATACAGGGAGGGAATTGGTGCTTTGCTGTATGTGTAGTAAGGATTCCATATGTGGAATTCCTTCCTAATAATTCCTCAAAAAGACTGGAGGGGAGTTTGAGGAGCACTTGAGAGGCATTTGACTTTTATGTATGAATCTGGAACTTGCTTTTTTTCAGCCCACAGAAACCACCTCAAGCCTCATCTTAGATTATTTTTAGGCACAAGACACAAGTTTTCATTAATCTCTATACCATCATGATCTGTTCCAATATTAAACAACACAATCAGAAAGCTTCTCATATTAGATGAGTACTCTGAGCCAAGGCTTCAGGGGCTAGCTTTGTTTCAAGCCTTAAAGAGATGTCTTTAAGAAAAAGAGGAAACTAAACCACTCAAAATTAAAATAACTCAGCTTTGCTTCCTGGGTAACACTTCCCTGCCTCTTATGGAAAAGCTCACTCTAAGAATCCTATAGATATTCCTTAACACTGGGATCTATGCAAAGCCTTTAAAGTGACCATTCCCCAACTATGCTTGTCCACTAAGTCTGTCAAAGCTCTCACATCACTTCCACTGGTACTTTTTTTTTTTTTCATGTAAAGTCAAGTCAAACACTACACTTCTGGAGATCACAGAATGGTTTTCTATAGAAAACTCTTCTCCAGAGAGGAGACAGTTCTCTAGATATGCCACAAGTCCAAAAGCAGTTGGAAAAAATCCCTCAGCCTGGGAGCTATCCTACTAGTAGTGCATCCTGCCCATGTAGTTAGTACTCATCACTGTATTAGTTTCACAACTTATACACAACTTATCAACAAAATACTCATACACCACTTACAAGTACTGGCCATCACTTGGTTTCCTTTAAATACAAATCAACATAGGGAAAAGATAAATTAAAAGTAATTTTTAATTACTTCAATATGAATTTGCAAGTTTTTTATTATAGTGTTTTCAGTCATATTTAATGGTGTCTGCAAGATGTTTGTACACAAATGAGGCACCAATCCACTAACTTGCTGTGGACAAAGCTTTGCTTCCTGAAGGGAATTACCTGTGTTCTCTGCAGATCACCAGCTGAGAGGTGAAGCAGTGACCTGTTAATGCCATCAGGCTATTAATATGTTACAGGACAGCAACTGAGTCAAAAGAACTCTCCTTTTCCAAAACTATAAGAAGCAGTTAGTTATTCACTCCTGCTTTAACTTTTTCCTAACAAGAAGCTGATTTATTTCACACAATCACAGATGGTTGTCCCATTTCTTCAAAGTATTCCTCTGGCTTGTTGGTTAAAAGCTAACAAAATGGTTCTTATTAAAGCTAGTTATTTTTTAAATAGCAATCAACACCAAATTCAGAAAAAAAAATAATTGTGATGCAAAGTTTAGTTTCTTTTACACGAAGATAAGCATTACCTCTTTCCTAAATTCTCATACACAATATTGTCTCTCCAATATCATCACAATGGTGATACAACATTTATATGATGTCTCATTAAACATCAATAAAATACCAAAACATTGTTATGAAGTTTTTAAGCTCCCTAGCAGAGGACCAGAGAAAGATTCAATTGTCACAAAATTTCAAATGTTATCAGTAAATAGCAGTAGCCCAACCCACAACCCACTGATGGAGGCCACGGGAGTCTTCCCATTAACTTCCATGAGCTCTGGAATATAGCATAAGATTAATATTAGGAAGAGAAAGGAAGAGAAATGAAGACTTACCCATGAATTCAATTCCTAAATGGTCTGCTATACCCAAGAAAGCATGTAAAAGAAAAAAGAGACAGAATGTTAGAAACAGACTAAAATGTAAGCATCACCTTTATCATTTCTGGTAGCATTCAATATTCATAGGGCAGAGCTGGAGAATGCAATGTAGGGTCAGGAGCCCACTCTGTGGGTGCTGGTCAAAAAAGAAAAGCAGAATACCTTTCAAAGTGCAATTCTAAGATGTGAATTCAGAGTACTGAGATGTCACAGAAGGGAAGTGTATTTGAGAGAAAAAACCAGCACATTTCCTCATTATATTTACATTTGGCTGAAGTACTGCAAAACAGCTACCCACAGGAATTTAATTTTCTTTTCCTTCTGAAATTTCTCTAAACACACTTCTGTCATTACTTAAGACAAGGTTCTTGCTTCCATTTTCTCTGGAAGAGATCAAAATCTAAAGAGATAAATGGAAGGCTTTTACTGAGTTTTTCAGCTCTCACTCCAGCACAGTGGCCACACTTGCACTCATCACTATTGAAGAACTCCTATCTGTTGTGTATCAGAAAATCTGAATTCAGCCATCCATGTTCCTGACTTACCTATCTCACAGGTTGCATGCAATAGTTTCAAGACACTTAGAACTGAAGCAAAAATTTGAATGTTTTTAGAATATTGACTGATTTTATTATATTGAGTTCAAAACACTTCAGGAGCCTCTTTTTCACATGGAAAATTAGGATATGGTATGTCTGTAAAAGCCAGATGTTATAGTGCAAAGTAGATTTAAATTTTTCTAACATATTAAGTTGAGAAGAAGTATGTTTAAGTTGATATGCAACTGAAAAACCCTGCCTTTAAAATGTAACAAAGCCAAATTTTGTAATTGTCTTTTTCTTTCTTTCAATTTACAGTCACATTTCCCTAGTACATAACAGATAAATACATCATTTTGGTAAAGCTTCCAAGAGCAGTGTATGTGGAGAAGAAAGCAGTAGGGAAAGCACAGGAGGGTTACATGAAGGACAACGCAAGATGTGTTGGAACTGGGAGATGCTTGGAACTGGGAGGTGCTACTGGGAGCTGTGTGAAGCACTCAGTCCCACTAATGTACTGCAACCTTCAAAAATCCACTTAGAAACTATACAGCAATGTTAAATGAAGATTTCCCCAACTTTAAAGAACAGTAATTTTAAACACTTTATCATATGTATTGTCAGCTCTGGTAGCTTTGACAAGAAGGTGAAATATTTGAGTTTGGGTTAAAAAAGCTAGGAGTGATTTGCTTTTTTCAAGTTTTCAATCCTTTCAAGAGAAGGCATCAAGCATTAGGTTGCTCAGTTCACTTAGCATTCAAATCTATATAATAGCTGCTGAACTCTGTATTTATCTTCACACAGAAGACACACTATGCATCCCAAAAGACAGGAATGTAAGATGATGCTATGTGGTATAAATACCTGATTAGACTGGTATTAGGACAGGTGCATTATGCCAGTCTAGTGACACCCAAATGAATCCCTCTTTGGGATATTAAATACATAACTCAATATTACATGCATATGAATTCCACATTACAGGCTTCTAATCCCTTTTCTTTCATCACATATAAACATGCCTGGAACATTTGACATGGGGATGTAATTTTTATAAGAGTATGAGATCAGAAATATGAAAAGTGCACTCAATGTATGGTATTCACAGAGATTTTCAACTAGGGTTTTCCCTCTAATTTTCTGTACCTGTGAAATCTCCAAGTATTATCTGTGTGCAATTCACATTGTGCACGCTTCTGTAAACTAGACCAAGATGCAGTGAATAACTGCAGTCTTTAAGAAATGGCAGCAGAGATCAAAACACCATCATCTGGTCTCCAAGAAGCTAAGGATATTCACACACTAAGCAAGGCCATAAAATATCATCTCTTGAAATCTGCACAGCTGAAAAAACAATCCTTCTTTCCTAACTGGGCTATACACATTCTCTATGTGCTTTCCATTTGCAGCCTGCAATCAATCTCCTTATCAAGTTGACAAACATGGTTAAAAGCCACTTGCTCAGAAAGTGCAAACAAAATGCAGCTTTTCTTTAAAAAGGTGGAAAAAAGCATTTTTGAGCAGTTTATACATATGCGAGAGTCAAGTGTACCTGTAGCCTTCCTATGAAACATGTTCTACTGGAGAGGTTGGATATATGTCAGGTTACTTATTTTAAATATCTTAGGTGCCTGGACAGCAACTTCAGCTAATAACATAATGTGTCTATTGCTGAGAAAGCTGATTTACCCAGATTATGAGAAAAGGATGTCTAATGGGATAAACCTTTACAGTAAAATATCCAAGCTGCCAATTTACACCATTAAGCACAGCTCAACAAGCTCTGTGAGCAGCTATCTGGGAGCAGAAAGAACTAAATCTGTAATTCTTGCCCTCGTGTTTGGGGAAGGGATGCTGTTCCAGGGCCAGCAGCAAGGCCAAGCCACCAGCTGCACAAGGGGACATGCCACAGGTGATCCAAGGTGTCAAAGTTACTGAAAGCCTAACTCTGAAACTTTTTTAGTTTTAATAGAAATACATCTCCTGCAGTGATGGAGTTTGCCAAGGTGTTCAGTATATTGAGTCAGAGACACAAGGAAAGAAAATGTGCTAGAAGCAATGTCAGCAGTGATTAGCCAGACCTGGCATTTGGTTTTTTTTATCACTCTAAAATGTTTACTCCATTTAGCTACAGGAAAAAAAAAAGACAAACCAACAAAATACCACAAAAATAAGCAAACACAAACCCCACTTCTTTTGTAGATGAAAAAAAATCACAGAAGGAAACAAAAACAGTGATTCTAGCCCCCAGGCCCTTATCTGAGCTGGACCCTGCCAAATCAGCCTCTCAGGCCCAAACCTACCTTTCCAGGAGCTATAAAGAGCCTGCTGGCCCTCTTGGAGTAAAGCAGAGGCACAACTGCAATTCCACAGACATAAAAGGGGTTGGAAACCTCCCTGCTGTAAACAGTGGTGCTTCCCCCCCTGCACCCCAGGCATGCTGGCAGCAGGGAAAAGAGGGATGGGGAGCAGCACGTGGAGCAGGTGATGGCCACCCTCAGGCTGTCCCTTGGTGACCAAACACCACTCCAGCTCTTGCTCTCACTTGCACTGCTGCAGTGAAAAGAAATGATGTGGTGAAATGAAACTGCTGGCAGGCCCATGCCAGAGACAGGCATGGCACTGGGAACTGCACACCGAGGGGGTAAAGGGGAGGAAAAGAGCTGTGGTGGTGACCCAAGGCTGAAACAACCTCCAAAATGTAAAGTATTGACCCGTGACATGCCCCAGTGTGAAAACTGCTGCTATGCAGTTGTAATCTATAAATGATGAACTGCCTGCAGAGCAGTTCCTTGGACACAGAGAGTGCAATGGCAAGCAGCTCAGCACCAAGCAATGCAGCTTCTTGAAGGACTCAGTTCAGCAGCAATGTACACGAGAGCTATGAACGTGCTGAAGCGTGGGGCTGCTCCACAAGATGGGGTCATTAACCAAATAATGAGACAGATTTTTATATTGTTACTGTGATTTCTTCTTTTTCTCTGGTATTATGCTCTTAGAAACGGATACATTTCTCAGACCACAAGATTATTCACTTTTATATTTCACTTTATGAATATTTCTGTATTTTGTTGTTGATGTGAGAAAAATGCTGTACCTTATGTGCATTGCACTGTGGATTTGTTGCTAGTATTAAAACCATTTTAATTTACACTTTATGAATACATACACACCTGAGAATACTTGATAACAAGCACCAGAGAAAATAAATTTTCACTCACTAATGGATTAATTTATTTGTGCTCCACAAAGAACATGCATCCTTGTGTCTGGACTGGGGTTTTCTGGGGCCTTTTTCTTAGTCATATTAAACAGAGATTTTTTTGCAGTGAAAGACAGGTTTCATTATCTCAGCTGCATTCTACACTACATTATGGATACAAATATAAACTCAACATGTAAATCTCACCCCTGTATAGAGGAAAAATTTCAGGCATTACATAGTAATTGCAGACCACCATGGACATTTGAATCTGGTCCACAGATAGGTTGAGTTTGTCATGAAGGAAACAGCTTTGAGAAATCAGTGCAACAGCAAAGTATTTTTCTCTGCAAATGAAATTTATCTGTTCCAATAAACTCATAAGTTTTGTTAAATCATCCTTGCTACATTACTGGCTTGAACAGAAAATGCAACCCAACAATATGCTGCAAGCTACTTTTAGACAGGTTGAGTAATCTGAACAGATGATCTGCTGGGAAGGAACAGGACAAAAGTTTAACTCTTAAGTATTAGACTGATCCAACTTGATCTGAAATAAAGGAAAATCCTTCCATTCAAAAGGCAACCAGATTAGGATACCACCTAAACTACACACAGCTGCTGTCTTGCCCATTATGTTTTACTGTGTTTGCCAGCACAGTTACCAGGCTATTCCTGTATGCAATGCAAGTACAACAGTAACTGCTTTCATATGTATTTACCTGAAAGTATATTATCTTTGAATCCTAAATTATATTTTTTGCTGCCTCATTTTGCATGTGAGCTCATAGAGCTATGGGACGAGGGATTTCTCTGTTCAATAGGATGGGTACCTTGCTCCCATTTCTCTCTGACAGGAGCTTATCAGACAGCAAATGCATTAAGCTGTGATACCAGCCAAATGCTGTCAGAGGTTGGTTGGGGTTTTTTCAGTATCAAAACCTAAAAAACTCCAGCGTGCATTAATGTATTTTACAAATACATTTATTAGAAAGCACAAAATCTGATTTTGTTGTTTGTTTGAGAGAGGTTCTGGTGATTTGTTTTTTTGTAATTAGCTTACACAAAAGTATTCTACACATTGGGGTTTGAGAAATGATTAGGACAGCTCAGTGGAATCAAGACACAGAAGAAAGATAGCTCAGTAACTGAGATTTCAAAGCATCTTCACAGAAAGACATGATAGAAATTTATCTCTATGTAACATCTAAAAAAGCATCAAACTAAATCCCGAGAATGAGTAGATTAATATTCAGTGCCTCCTTTTTACACCCTCGGAAAAAAAAAAAAATTAATACAATTTTACCAGGTAGGCTGTTCACAATCTATTAGCTGCTATAATGGCAGCTAAAGGATTTCAGTTCTTTGCCCCACCTATGTTAGGACTCAGTGCTACTTGGCCAGTTTTCAATAAAATAAGAAATTACAGTAGCAGAGATGAGAAGAACTTAAAAAAAAAAAAAAAAAGAAGTCATAAATCTATAAAAAATTTACAGTCATATTCTCATCATAAATGCCAGAAGAGTTATATTCTCAATATATATTGATAGGGGTAATTTTATTTTAGACTGAATTATAAGACTCAGTCTGTGAAAATAAATATTGAAGACAACACTTAGAGGTTAATTGCTTTATCCATTTGTTTTTGAAGGATAAAAAAATAAGGCAAAGGAGGAAAAACCTAGACATGCTGTGAGCATTTGTATGTCTCTGGAGAGACTACTGTATGGCCTCAGGACAGAATCCCTCCACCCATCATCTATTCCACACCAAAGGAGCATTGGCAAAACATCCAGCAAAACCTGCTGTTACATAAATAATATACAGTGCTGAATAATGAAATCAAATACTGATTTCTTTCCTTTTGACTGACAAAAGCTCATTACTGTGGCTCACATCAACAGAGCAGAAAGACTGTTTCTAACATTTGAAAATAAGTAATATCAATGCTTACAACTCTACAGGCTTAAGACAAGCTGGACAATTCAGCTACCTACCTGATCTGTAGCACACAGGTTTGGAAGATTAAGTTTGTCTACTCTCTATCATTTTTAAGACCTTAAAATATCATCTCTACAGCTAACAGACTCCCTCTTTGAGGGAGTATGTTAGATTTTAATGAAAACCTTTAGTTTCATCAAGCAATGTAAGCAATCTCTGATATCTAGAATATTGTAAATAAGTGCACATTTTGATCCTAGTTCAATTTTTCTTACTGTAGCTATAAATTCAGCAGAACAAATAAACATTTCTTTCATGTCAAATCCATGGAAAGCCCACTGAAGTTACAGCATTAAATTTCCTAAATGCCTGAAGAGGGTGTTTAACAGTTTTAAGAGATCCATGCCAAAAAGTTTAGTGTCAGGTGTCAGCCAAACGCAGCCAGGCTTCTTTCTTCTCTGAATAGCCCATTGCTTTAATCAGTGAGCAGAGAGAACAGGTAAATGTTAGATACTGCTGCTACATACAGATATATTTTTGCTGATTTACTTAGCATTCATAAATCAATACAACTCCTCATCCTGCATGAGGACTTTAATTCATCCCAGAGTATCAATGTCTAAACTGTAACACAGAATACTTTGTCTCCAGTCAGACAACTTGAGGATGCTTTCTTATTTTATTTGCTTAAAGTGTAGTCCTGTTTCCATGAAAATTAGCAACAAGACCAAATTAAAAAGCACTTGCCTGTAAAAAGCCTCATAGCTCATGGTGACAAAGCTATTTATGAAGTTTTCTTATATGACAAAAATGAGAAACTGATGTGATCACTCTGAGATCAACTTCCCCCCAGTAAAAGCTGCACATTATATACTGCTACTGGGTTACTGATATTGCATTGAATGTTATAACCAGTGATTCTGAGAGATATTCCTGGAAAAAAAAAGATTTCTCTGATAGTCTGCAGTTTTGACAGATCAGCTAAAACCCACATTAGAACTGGAATTGCAAAAAATGTAATTTGTGGTTTTTGTTCCTGTTCATTACTGAAGCCTGTAATTTCCTGGCAAGTTTGGTGGGTTTCTGTCTTGGTTCCATACATCAGGCTGGTTCTATATTGCCATCTGAAGGCCCAACCTCCCTCACCAGGATCTCTGGCTCTGCTAACAGCTACACAAAGGAAAAAACAGCAACGTAGCCATTTGACTTAAAATTGCAAACTCTTTTCCTGGGCTGCTGCAGGAGCTATGACAGTGCCTGTACCTGTCCTACAGCCACAGTCACGTAGTAGGTGATTACAGCACTGTCACAACTGAGGAACTGTCAGAAGAATTAGGTTATGAACAATATATTCCTCTATCCTCTGTGTCATTTATGCAAAGGTTCCTGCAGAGCTGACACTCACGCTGCATAAAATCCTGTTCTCATCTCTTACCACTGCTCCAGCTTGGCTGGGGGGCATGACACAGCCTCTGCTGATGGCCTTGCCTTTAGCCCCAGGAATGCTGGCAGCTGTGTTCGCACATATTTGCCTAAGTTGTGCTTAGATCTTAAGTTATTAGGTACTTGCAGTAGCAATCCGTGCGGTCAGTCACACAGAGTCCTGTCAAGATGCCCACCTCTACAGTGGGAAATTGGTCCTTTCTCAACTATGTTGTGACAAGGTCTTATAAAGCTGGATAGGAGGGGAGAAACACATTTTTTTTGTTAAAAAACAGAAAAAAGTGCTAATCACGCCACAAAAGCATATTCAGCACTTTTGGAACATATGGTCCAGAAAGTTTTTGTAATCATGCACAAATGAGATTATTTATCTTATCATGAGCCATGAAAAAAAGACTTGACTGCAGCATTCTGTGGGAGAAAGAAGACTCTTCTGGTTAAATCAATGATGCAAAATGTCCATTAAGGTGGAATAAGTCTACAAGTTTCTTAGAAATCACTGCAGGGATTTTGGCAGCAAATGGGTATTTGATAATATGGGTCTGTAAAATACAAGCAGCCTCACAGAAACATTAAATGAATTGCTAATAGCTCCCTCATCTTATGAACATATGATATTTAATAAACATTTCTCATGTTAAATGTTACTTTATTCCTTCCACAGAACATTAAGCTGTCCTTCACTTGCCTGCTATAGGAGAATGTTTCAGATGCAATTGTGTTTACTGCTCTCTAAAGGCACAGAAAATTTTGTAGAGTTTTTGTCAATTTCTTAAAACCTAATTACTTTCTTCAACTTCAGGACAAAGAACTCACATCAATTTTTGAAAAAATAGAGCTTTATTCCATAAGGAACCAAGTAATTTAGTTCTACTGCAGTCAAAAAAAGAACCACCAGCAGCAGAGTACAGGTAGTTACACCAAGGTTTTTACTATTCAGTAAAAGTTTTAATGTCTGTGAATTCTACATTTCCATTCTAATGATAAGAAAGTTGCCATATTTATTTCTATCCATATACAGCTGCCTAGGTAATTGCCCTGAATTTTGCAGAGGACTCAGGAGACTCAAAGATTTGGGATTCTCAGACCTTTTGGGAAAGATGCTGAGTTTTTTCTGCCTTGATTTGGGAAACTACATTTCTTAAGGCATGTAATATTAAGAACAGTAATCATATTTACTGTATTTAATGTATGCTGAAGACACTTCCTCACATGGTTTAATTTTCAGTAATGTAAGAACTTAGCAAGAGAAATATTTGAACTTCCTCTGCTTACTCTCTGCATGTGTCTCATACTTCATGTGAGCAGATGCTTCGTGCAGCAGCATAGCTGAGTCTCATTTCCAGTAGTCCTGTGTTTCAGGCTCAGATGATGATAAATGGCTAAAAGCTTTCATCCAAATTTTCCCACTGTTTGTGGCGTTTGTTGCCTTATGGGCTCAGTGGTTTCCCCTGCAACAGGTACCCCTGAGTGTCTCTCAACACCTTCCTGAACCATCAAAGATTTATTTACACCAAGATCTCCTGTGTTCTTCCAAAGCTTACTGAGTCCTCTCTCTGGGAAATCAGGCATGGAAGTCCCTTTAGATCCAGCTAGATGTTATCCACATATATATTGTGCTCAAAAAGTTTTTACCTAAATGGCGTGGTTCTCACCTACACAGGTCTTCCCTCTTTAGTGAGGAAGAGGAAGAGTTATTTCTTTCAATTTTAAGGGACCATAACCTTGAAAGCTTTAAAGAACTTACTGCAGTGGACTTTATCAGAAAATACTGTGTTTGTCCAGCATCTCACAGGATTCAATGAAGGAAACACCAGTTCACAAATTAATCTCCTTGTAGTGCAACTCTCCTGTATCTGCAAGAAGGTGATGCCAAGTCTAGGCACAAAAATGGTGGTTTTGTTTTGGTTTTTTTGTTTTTTTAAAGATGCTGCAGGTTTGTTGGCTGTCCTGGTGTTCAAACCATGCACATACACAACTCTGCTTGCACTGTGCTTATGCAGAATATAGTATTATACCTTAGAGGGACAAAAGTTCAGGTATAATTGGCTTGCTAGAGAAACTAATAGGTTTTATTTTTGTTCTTTTGTTTTTTCTTTTTGTTACTTGGGAAATGTCTACTAAAAACTTTGTGATTTCATAAAAACATTCCAGCAGTTACACCTTCTTTAAAACTGGTGAGTACACAAAGACACCTAAGATGATTATTTTACTATCCAGTGTTTCCATATTCACAGACAGGCTCCTTGAAGGTCAGGAACACTTCAATACTCCAATTTGAGTGCTCTCTCAAGTTCCCTACCAGATGCATTCCCCAAACTCCGTCCTGTGCTTGCAGGTGAACTGTATGAACAGTCTTAATGAAAATTAAGAAATTTAAGAAATTACAGTCTGGTAATCATCAGGCTGTTGATGGTATCAAGGCAGAAAGAGGAGATATGAGCAGAAGAGCTCAGTTTTTCTCTAAATTAAAATCATAGAATCATAGAATTGGCTGGGTTGGAAGGGACCTCAGAGATCATCGAGTCCAACCCTTTTACCACCTTTGCGGTTGCTAGACCATGGCACTGAGTGCCACATCCAGTCTCTTTTTAAATATCTCCAGGGACAGAGAATCCACTACTTCCCTGGGCAGCCCATTCCAATGCCGGATCACTCTCTCCGTAAAGAAATTCTTTCTAATATCCATCCTAAACCTCCCCTGGCACAACTTGAGACCATGCCCTCTTGTCTTGTTGAAAGTCATCTGGCAAAAGAGACCAATGTCCACCCGGTTACAACCTCCTTTCAGGGAGTTGTAGAGAGTGATGAGGTCTCCCCTGAGCCTCCTCTTCTCCAGCCTGAACAGCCCCAGCTCTCTCAGCCTCTCCTCATAGGGTCTGTGCTCGAGTCCCTTCACCAGCCTGGTTGCCCTCCTTTGGACCTGCTCCAGGACCTCGATATCCTTCCTGAACTGGGGGTCCCAAATATTTTCTTTCTGGGAATAATTTGTTCAGCTAACCAAACACTAAGCCAGGTACACTAGAAAAGTGCAGAGCACTGTGCCTGAATTGCAGAATTGAAGCAAGATAGTGAGGTAACATGAGCTATTTGTTGAGATGTGAACACCAGAGAGCTGAGGAACATCACCAAGGCACCGAGGAAGCTGTAACAGTTCAAATGGTACCATTTCCATTTGGTTTTGGGTACTGACACACATGCTCTGACAATATCTGATCAACTGGAGTTTAGGAACGCACAGGCAATTCCTCCTATCATACAATCTGAATGGAATCACTGCTTTTTTTCCATGACGAAACTGCTTTGTTTATGGAAAGGTTATGGAAATATATATTTTGCTTAGAAGTCACTGGTTAATGATGGAAACAAAGAAGTTGTAGCAAAAAGGATAGCAAAAAAATGACCATAAGTTCTTCCTCAGAGTCTGTCTTCTGCAAGTTTGGATACATGATAGGCATTTATGACTCTGAAAAATAAAATTTAATGGCTTTTGTGCTTGAATACTCTAGGTCTTCATATTCTTTACTGATATAAATACATTAAAACAATATTAACTACTATAAAAAAATAAGCAGGGTGGTCTGAAAATGTTTGTTTGGGATGGATAATATGACTCATCCACGAGCTCTGAAGCACAGGGCTATGATAAAAAGAATTAGAAGAATTAGCTGATGCCAAAAGCAATAAAACCCCCAGCATATTGGGAAAAAAAAGCATATGATCTGCAGAGAACCCAGAATAATCTACAGCAAGAGCAGCAAAATTAAAGCTGCTCTTTGGCCCCATTTTATATGGCAATACACTGCAATTAATTGCTATGAACATAATTTAAATAGAGCGTCAAAGGGCCCCATTTATAGAAATGTGAAACTCACTGAACATAATCACTCTGTCAGAACCACAAAACCAAATTACCTGCTTGGGCACAAACCAGAAAAAAAAACCAAAAAAACCCCAACAAAACCGAGAAAAAAAAAAAAAAAAAAACGAAAAAACCCCAGAATGGTAAAAAAAACTAAAAAAAAAAGGGTGGGGGGAGGAATTTGCTCTGTGACATTCATAAATGTAAACTATCACTTAAAAGATAAGCAAAGTTATTCAGATGATTGTGGGGCTAATTTCTTAAACAACTTCACAGGAAAAGGCAAGAGAAAGCCCATAGGAAAGATGGGAAGAGTCAGAGGATTGACCATGTCCTGCCCTCTGTGAGACACCTCAGCAGTGGCTCTGCTTAGAATCATCAAATGCACTTCTTTTCTTTCTTCTTGTTTCTTCTTTAGGATCCTCAGAAGATTTAACACCTCCTGACATATCTCAGAGGACATTTTCCCTTCAAAGGTCTCTAGAATTACTCTCTCACTCCAGAATCTAGATGCAAATCTATTTTACATTCAATTAGATGTTAATTCAATGTTTCCCTTATAGCACCATTCTACAAGGGCATAAATTATTTGATAAACATAAACAGGGCAAATGGAAGGTCTGGATTCTTTTTCAGCTCAAACAAGGTATCTCAGTAAGTAAAGGAGTTCTGTTGGGTGGCCTAGAAAATAGATAGAAAGAAAATATTATCACCCACTTAGGTTTTGTTTTAAATCAGCAGGCCCTTGCTCAGAGGAAAACTGTGAAATCAAGCAAAAACTTTTTACTCCTCAGTGGGCCATGCAATGTCCATAAATCATCAACGTGGAAAGAGGAGTCAATTTTTTGCATTAATTTTCCTGTACTATCCAAAACATGCATATGTTTAAAAAAAAATAAAACTAGTACAGAAAACACCTGTTTTTTCTCTCATCACTAGAGAATGAGAGTCAGGAGTGTGGAAATCACCTCTACATGAGATTTAAATGAATTCTGAATCAAGGTCCTCCAAGAGGAAAATGAGTGAATACTACTACAGGTTCAACTAATACAATTTTTGTATATTTTGGTACACAGATGAAATGAGGTTTTCCCCCCCTGAAATGTACCAGTCTGAGAAATTAGATGTGCATATGGTCACGAAGTAAAAACCATTGCATCTCACACATGAATTCCAATAAAATCACTAGAAAACATCACTATCAGTTTCTAGCAGAAAAACAGGACACCTTACCAAAAGGTCTTCTCTTTTTAGCCAGTCATAAAATAAAGGTGTATATGACCCACCAAGAAGAAAATGCTTTCAGCTTGAAAGATAACTATATATAATATATTATCATTTCAGGAGGAAAGTAAACAATACTTCTATTTTTGCATGGGTTTAATTTTGTAATTGGAAAATGAAACTGCATCATCAATTTATTCATTCCCTAATACAGTTACAGTAAACACTGCAAGGTGAGGAAAGGTCTGGGTTATAATTTGGGCTTGCATTTTATTTGAGATTGCACCCTGCATTCAGGCACAAACTGGGAGGTGACCTCACAGTTGACAAGATTGTATTTACTGGGCTGGGAGTCTACATGGAAAATTCCTTTTTTTGTGGCTGCAATATTACAGAGCAAACAGTCATAGAAGTGTCAGATGAACACTGTAAAAGAGTTTAATATAGTGAAGGGAAAATGAGACAAAGACACAATTCTGCTGTGATTCCCAATATATTTATATTTTATATGAGTGTCAGAATCCCTGACAGAGAAGAAGATGAAGTAGGAAAATTAACCTGAAAGGTGGCAAAAAGGTGCCAAAGTTGAGCAGCACAATTTTCCAGTGCCTATTCCAACTCCCACTGAAATAGAACTGCTACTGACCTGAGATGCAAACTGTGCAAATTTCACAGGTAACTTTGGGAAGCTGAGCTTGTTGAGCTGAGTGTTGTGAAAGTCAAGTTTTGGGGGTTTTGAATTTATTTACTTTACCTGCATGCGGTCTTAAAACTGTGAAGTCCAGCTATCACCTTTCTTTCCTCTAGCTAAACAATCATTTTACTGTTATGTTGGTGGCAGGATGGAAAAGCAGCTTTTAAATCAGTGAGAAGCAGAAATCCCCTCTATGATGGCAGGAAGATGCCAGGCAACAGTGAAAAAGGCAGCCTAATGTTTGGGTCAGTGAGTAGATCCCACCCACACCACTCTAACCCAAATTCAGTAATGACACTGTTAAACAAGGTCCTTTTTCCTTAGAGCATGTACAGGTCAGTAAACAGCAGAAAGCAGAGGTCCAGATTATGCTTCTGACTCAAACCCTCCCTTTCCCATAACTTTTTTTTTTTTTTTCCCAGAAGCAGTGCGCTCCATACAACCAACTTGCAAGAATATTCTAATCTGAAAAAGCACCTGTCTCTATTTTGCATTGGCCAAAAACACCTGCCCTTGGATATTAGCCATTTTCTTCCTTTTACTAAAACACTACAGAGTGGCCACCATGTAGTGAAATGAGGCAACCAGGTGCCACTAATTCCCAGGAAGTGGCATGAGCTTGTGTTAAGTCCACCTGTGCCTGATTAGGGTGGGCCTCCACTGCACATGAGCAGGATTAGGGGGCCAATAAAAGCAGTGCTGAGAGAACCAACTGACCTCTCTGCAGGTGTGCTCAGGAATGAGCTGCGCCTGTGCTTCAAGCCTCACCTTTTATTGGCCCCCTAATCCTGCTCATGCACAGTGGGGGCCCACCCTAATTAGGCACAGGTGGGCTTAACACAAGCTCATGCCACTCCCTGGCAATTAGTGGCACCTGGTTGCCTCATTTCACTACACCACCACATAGTTAAAAACATTTAGGCATCTAAATACCTTTGTAAAATACAAACCCCAATACCTCTCTGAAGTCACTTTCAAGAAAAGAAACCTCTCCTCTTAGGCTCATACCTCTTAAGCTCTCCTGAAAGTTTTATTTCTTTGGGGGAGCAGCTACATTGTGAGGGACAAGTGACTTGCACCTACTCTTAGATTTGCACAGCCAAGGAGTCAGCAGGACCTGAAGTAACTGCAGAAGGAAAAAACAGTACACATGAATTACCATGGCCTAGGAAAACCTTGTGGTCTTGCAGCTGATTCTTACATGGTATTTCCAGTACTGCTTACTAGAAGTAGACCAGGTGAGCTTGGAGACACCTGGGTTTGCTGTGACATTTCCATTTTGCTGAGGCAATTCTACTTTTGCTGAAGTTGCACAGACAGAAAGCACAGCAGGGCATCCAAGGATGGAGCCTCAGTGCTCCAACGTGGAAAATTTCTGTGGTCAACCAAGAAACAGGCAGTAAACCTGAATCACTTGCACCATCATCCTATTATGTTGACCATCTGAGGTCTTAAAACACGTCTTAGGCTCCAGGGTGCAGAGCCTGATTTTTGTAATGTATATCAATTTACTTTTGATTTTCAGCCTGAATTCATACTGCAGCAATCTAAATCCATTCATTCTTCTGCCAACATATCTTTCTGCTTCAATTATTCTTATTTTTCCTTTATATTTATCCATTTGGCATATTTACAGACCCAATGATGTCTCTTTGACATATTTCCCAGGCCATCATTCTATACAGCTGTAGTTTCCAGACAGACATAAGAACATCTATCAATTACTGTACTGGATCAGCAATACATTCACTCAAATGTTGTTCAAATACTCATACAAAAACCTCTATCAGCACTTCCTACATTTCTATAAGACACAGAATATGTCCTATCAAAAAGTGTGTGTCTATGAAAAAGCATACTGTATACCTATTGGAGCTGCCAGAATCACCAGAAACAAAGCAAAACAAAAGCCCTAAGCAACATAAAATAGGTGAAAAGCTTCCACTAGCTCCTTTGAATCCTGGACACATCAATGGAGAGAAGAAAACAAGATCTGCCACAATGTGCAATTTCACCCCGAGATAGAGTAAGGAGTGCTGGCTGCATGGCTGCTCCCTCCACTACCACTGCATCTGTGGGAAAAATGTCAAACTGAATCTGGAGATTTCCCTTAAGTCCCTTTTGCATAGGAGTGAAATATCTGCTCCACTAACTGGATTTTATCTAGAATTATTAAATGGAGAGAACGTTTTTAGTAAAGAAAATGTATTCCCATCACATCTGTCTGACAACTTCCAGAAAAAATAAATCAGAACTGCTCAAGATATAACTGTTTCCATAACCCATTTTTGCACCAAGGAATAACATTTGGAATAAAAAGCTTTTGGTTTTAGACTGAAATATAAATTAAAGACTGAGGTCTTAAGACTGCAAATTTTAAAGCAAATTAAAAAAGAAAAATCATGTTGTGATGATTACAGGTTATGGGCATTCACAGTCAGACAAGAAATGCAGTCATGCACTTTACTTTCCCCTCTTTTGTGTAGCTGCTAAGCACTTCTGCACAAGACCATTACAATATAAATACTTTTTTTTTCATTGTTTAAAAATTGTATTATTTTTGCTAATGCTGTTTAGAGTGCTTGGACAACTTACAATAGTTATTTTGATGTCTCTTTGACTTCTCTGTTCAATATACCTTTCACACAAGTTTAAATACACACAGATCATTGCATGAGAGTTGTTAAATACCTGCCTGCCAACTCCACAGTACCTGGAGAAGAAATCCTTGTTGAGGAATTAATACAATTTGAAATCTGCAAGATAAATCTAAGGCTCAACTAGTGGTAGAGTCGAATATTAAACACTAATATAAGTGACTGAAGAAGGGCATATATGCCAAATACTATAGAGAAAAAAAATAAAAGGCATAGCCCTAAATCTGCCTGGTTTAAAGTCTGTGCCACTGTGATGGAGTCTCATTAACTGCTCTGCAACTTCACATCCTCATTTTCTTACAGTCCATCAGGCTGACTTGAACAAAATTAAACACACTACAGGGCAAAATAACCAGCTAAACTAAAATAAAAGACTTGTACTGTTTATAAACATTTTCTTAAGAAATTGCACATTTGAGATAAACATTTATCTCTAGAGGACTCCTCCCAGTTGTCACCTTTGGATGACTGGGATGGGGGAAAGCAAAGGTGTCTTGCTTGTATGAAACACATTCAACAGAAATACATTGTGTCTAACTGGGCATTACTAAATGGTATCTTCACCATAACAAAGAAAAATTAATCATAAAAACAGCAATCAAGCTCTACTGCCATGAGTAAGATTAATTAGACTAATTAGCATTTATCTCAATAATTTTGTTAGGACTGTACATCCCATTCACCACCTTTCCTTGGTTGTGATAATCCTTGCTCTCACTGCCTATGGCCATGAAATGCAAAGTGTGTAAGGACAAAGAATAATTTTCAGCAAATCCTAAGAAATGAATGTAACCTTTTTAACATTACCATCTTTTAAGCATTCAAGAAGATCAGAGATCAGGTCAGTTATTGAAAGACAAACCAGACCCATCCATTTGCTTCATCTGCAGTAAGGTGCAGGAATAGCTCGTGTCTGGAATTTACCACCACGTGTTTGAACAGTAAGCAGATGTTTTGTCAAGTCCCTGGTAACCCATGACAATTTTCTTCTCATTTTTCAGACATTATGTTTATAAACAAATTAATTGGTATGCAAGCTGAACCAGCAAGTCAGGATATTTTATCCATTTTGATGGGTATTTCTAGGCTTTAAAGATGACAGAGCAGACCCTCACTGAGGGATGGAACACCAGCTGAAGGTGGCAGCACAGCTGCTCTAGAAGACAGGGGTCCCTGCATAACAAACTACTTCCAAAGAATTCCAACTCCAAATAATTTCTTTTTGTCCTCTTTGTAACAAATATCTCTGCCACAACTAATATATTTGATTTGAAGCCTTTGGCTACCATGACTTAACCTGAGAGGATGCTGCCATTTTTCACAGGCCACTCAGTGTTTTATGGTGCATGTGGGCTGGCCAGGACACACACTGCTGCTTAAAGATTATGAAACCAGGGATGAAAGCCACAGGTGCCAGTATGCACCGTGCTTAAATCAGCTGATGACCAATAAAATGGCCCCACATGGAAATAATTTTAATTCCAAATTTCTTTGCAATGAACTCATACAGGAAATTTGGGATGGAGGATCAGATCGTTCAGGCTATGTTGTCTCTCAGTGCTACTTCCCCTCCACCCTGCTCCAGTTGATTTCCTTATAAAAAACCCAGAGTGGAATGTGATTTCCCATTTTTTACCTTTTTTTCTAGTGACAGAAATGTGGCAGTGGTATTTTCAGCATCTGCCAAAGTTTAAATGTCAGGTTTCTCTGCCAGGAAACCATCTTTTTGTACAACCAAAGTGGAAAGTTTGGAAATGGACACCACACCTTGGACCTTGTCTTGTCAGACACTGCCCGGCTCTTGCTTTGGATGCTAAGAAAGGAAAACCAGAGGTGAGCACAATAAATCAGTGTTCATGCAAGTACAAGCAGATTAAGTTCATCCCATTTGTACACATTAGACCCTTCACTTTCAGGTAGGGTTTAATATGACTGAAAAAAGATGCTTTTCTGACTGTGAAGGCAAGGCAAAAACCTTGCAATATTTTTGTTAAATTGTATATTTTAATGCATTTTCATCTTAGAAAAAGAGGCTGACTGTTTAAATTTTTTCTCAAGCTATGTCATGAAGAAATATAATTTGCCTTTTAATAGAACTGTCAAGGAACCATTCTCTCCAGTTTACTATATAGATTTGTATACCCCATACAAAAATGTTAGGAGTTTAATTGGAACAGACAGCATGACAGCATAATTTTATACAACTGTTTACAATTACTACAATGGCAGCTTCCACAGAGCTCTTGGTGATTTTTCAAGAGCATTTGCAAGCATAAAGTATGTGTTAGAAAAAAAAAAAATAGTAATTTGCTGCAGCTGCACAAAGTGGATTAAGGAAATCTATCAGTAATGACACAGATATTTAGAAATGGGAGATATTTTGCCCATCTGAGCACAACTGTAAGATTTGATTACTTTAATATAGCTTTTTTAATGGCCAGATTAAATAAAGCATTCTTTTTTAGCCTCAGATATATGGTACATACAAAAAAAAAAAAAAAAAAAAAGTCAGACTTAGACATTAGGAAAATATTCTAGTTGTTTACTTAAGGATAGAGTGGGAACAATTAGACCAAACAAACATCTCTGGTCCTTCAAATCAGAGGAAAGCACACAGCAGACATGAATTTCTGGCAATTTTTTTTTATATGGGAGAGAAGCAGCAAAAGTGTAAAAGACAGAAAAAAAAACAGAGTATGGGCCTAGGAAAGGCAATTCTCTGACAGGTTTTGTGCTGGAGCTGTAAACAACTTGGTTTCATTTGGCCTGGTCAGACAAGAGACTTTGCTCTTTGTTCTGAAAGCACAACTGCATCAAATAAATCCACATATTACCAGTTTGTTTTCCTAGTCACTAATTTTACAGGTTCTTCAGCGCTGGTTAAGCCCTGGAGTCAAAACTAAGGCTGATGTGAAGATCAGCAGTCAGGAAGCCTTTGTTTCACCATATGATGCTGAATGGAGACCTCCATAGAATAGTAGAAAAATAGAAAATTTCTTTTATAAAGGGCTTGCTGAACGCAAACCTCCCTAAAAGGAACTTTGTAAGCATAAGGGCAATAAGAAAACAGAACAGTCTGCTTAACTAGCCAGTAATGAAAAAAGCTCATTAGGGAAGTTTAATACCCCAACAGAGAAGCTTATAGGTAACAGCAACCCAGTTCTGTTCCTAAAGTGGTTTCATGGCAATGCAAGTTCTTCAGATCCACTATGCTATTTATTTATTCTTTATTTACATTTGAAGATATTCTGAAGACCCAAAAGATTGGTTTTGACCTTGAATTTTGTGCTTTTGTTGTAAGTTTTGTCATATACTCAAACCAGATTAGTATAATGCAACACGGACATACAGGGAAGAAAACTGGTCTCTGCTTAATATACATAAATTATGTTGAAAAAAGGAGCCCATGAGAGATACTGGGTTGAAGATGGAAAGAATTGGTTTTGTTCTTTAGGGAGGAGAGCAGGCAGAGCAGTATTATGCAAGGAAGCAGATTAATTGGCATTTGCTGGGCTCTCTGCTGCTACAGATAAACTGCTTCCACAACCTGGCCTAATTCATTTGGATTTACTTGGGTTATTTCCTTGTTCAGCCACAGGACCATTGCAGTATGCAGCATGCTGCAAAAATGATCTTGCAAAGTAGCATAGCCCCATATCAAATAAATTTCTCAGGAGCAAATTAAAACTCCACAAAACATCATTGCAGCACACAGTTGATCTGTCAAAGCAGAAAAGGCTAGAGTAAAATTCTTACACTGCAGTAAGAAAACTGGAGTAGTAATTCAAATGTACTGTCGATGACAATTAGCAAGAAGGTAATAAGGTAAAGGACACTCCAAACCCAAGTGCTTCCCAGCACTACATTTATATAATTGCAGGCCACATTTTCTCCACAGTACTCAGTAGCCTGATTTCCCAGTCTCCTTCTTTTCCTACATGCACAAGCCTGTGAACTGCTTTGCCAACACACAGAATAACAGGTTTCTTTTACACATTGCCCCTCCTCTGAAAATGGCCAGAAAAAAGCTGCTCCTATTCCCTTTTATCACAATGGGTTTGATAGCAAAGAAGTGTCATGAAGACAGAACTTCTAGATAGGGGATAAACTGCTTCCATTCCTTTGTCACCTGAGTAACATAAAAGCAATGCTACAAGGTGGGAAAACCCCACATTTTATTTCTAGATCAAGCTCCTGCATCTGTGCAGGACATTATTCAAGGCAGCAGAACACTATTTTATATATAAATACATACATATAAATACAAATGTGCTCTGCTGAGCATGCCTCTGAAAATTTCAGCTCCAAGAGTCACTATCTCAGCTTTTTGGTTTGTTTTGTTAAATATAAATAGGAGAGAAAATATGTCTGTCCTCTGTGAGAACAACTTGAAGCAACTCAAGAAACACGCAGAGAAATAAAGACAATTCAAATGCATTAGGCTTTGAAATCCTACTTTTAAGCAGATGGTGTGGGCTTTAGTTGCAAAAGTAAATTATGAGAGAGTAAGAATAAGTTGGAGAAAATAATTCCTGCCCTTCAACAAGTTTGCAGGTGACACTAAGCTGGCTGGTGAGGCCCACATGCCAGAGGGATGGGCTCTCATCCAAAGGAACCTGGACAAGCTGGAGAAGAGGGCCCATGAAGTTCAACAAGGTCAAGTGCAAGGTCCTGCACCTGGAGAGAGGCAATGCTCATTATCAATACAGGCTGGGGGGTGATGAGAGAGAGATCAGCCCAGTGGAAAGGGAGCTGGGGGTACTGGTGCAGGCAAAGCTGTACATGAGCTGAGCCCAGCAGGACAATTGCATCCTGGGCTGCATCTAAAGTAGAGTGGCCAGGAGGCTGAAAGGTGACTGTTGCTCTGCTCTGGTGAGACCTCACCTGGAGTACTGTGAGCAGCTCTGCAGTCCTCAACACAAGAAGTACTTGGACCTGTAGGAGGGGGTCCACAGGAGGTTCACAAAAATCTCAGTGAGATGGAACACCTCTCCTATGAGCACAGGCTGAGAGATTTGGGATTGTTCAGCCTGGGGAGACCTTACAGTGGCCTTCCAGTATCTGAAGGGTGACTACAGGAAGAACGAGCAGGGACTGTTTATAAGAGTGCGTAGTGATAGGATGAGGGGCAATAGTCTTAAGCCAGAGGAAGGTAGAGTCAGATTAGATATTAGGATGTTCTTTACTGTGAGGGTGGTGAAACACTCAAAGAGGTTGCCCAGAGACATGGTGGATGCCCCATACCTGGAGATGCTCAAGGTCAGGTTTGAGAGGGCTCTGAGCAACCTGATCTAGTCAGACATCCCTGCTCACTGCAAGAAGGTTGGACTAGATGATCTTTTAAAAGCCCCTTCTAACCCAATGCATTCTATGATTCTGTGAACTGGATTGATAAACTAAAAGAAAGAAAAGGGCTTTAGCTTAGACTGAAGGGCATAAGGTAATGAATGCCTGTGTACTGTTCACAAAATTAGATTTATTTTTAAAAAGGGTGGCTTAAAAATAGAAAAAAGACTACCCTCAATGTTCCCAGCACTGAAAACAGAAGGCTTAGAAGCACCCAGTGCAGGACGAACACATCTTTACAATTTTGCCTGCACACTGCACCTCCATCACTGACCCACCTGACCTGTGTTACCACTAAAACTTAGAACTCACTGATCCCATTTTGTAACTGCAAAGAAGGTTAAGTTATGACCATGTCAGGAAAGTCCTATAACTCCGTGCTCACAATGCAGATCTTCTTGGGAAGAATTATAATCGGATGAGTCCCAATATGTTATTTGACTCTATAAAAGAAAAACCAGCCAAACAAACAAGCCAAGGCAGACATCATGCCTTTTGTTTCTCAGTTTTGCTCTGCTCCCTCTCTGACTCCCTGTTCCTCACTGGTGATACTTTTTCTCTTTAATGTGTTGAGTTAATGCTGAGTCTCTGGTTTTCAACAAGCTTCAGTATTGATAAAGGCTGCATTTTTGAAAACTAACAACAGTGCTTATTGATTTACACAACTGATGATACAAGTTTCCACATCTCTGAGTAGAGAGGCTTGTACACCAACCACCTGGGTACCAATTTAGGATCTCTAATGACTTCCCAACCCTTTAGATAAGGTTGCTGAGCTACAGCCTCTGTCACATTTGCAAGAGTTGCAGTCAGGAACAGCCACAAAGTAGACATGAAATTAAAGCACAGATCCTAGGGAAATTCTTTATAGTTTTAGGGGTTAACCACTTCTCCACAGCCCTACATATGTCTGTAAGGTTCCTCAGTTACAGTCTCTCTCCTTGTGACAACCAGATGTTAGAAGGAGAATCAGATTCAGATAGTTGCCACCTCACCTAATAGTTACCCTCCTATCCATTACCAGTTAACTAGTCCAACATCTCTTCTCAAAAATCCTCAGTGTAGTGAACCAAACCAAGGCACAAAATACAAATACCATTTGGGACACAAAAGAAAAGAAAAACTACCAAGCCCTAACATTGAATTTTCAACAACCATTCAAAGGCATTAAGGAGTTAATGTTCACAGAGCCTAAGTGTAATTTGGAAAACTGACTGAAGGCATATAGGGGCCTAAATAGTATTAAATGTCTGTAGGTGCTGAAATCCCAATAATAATTTTGCACTTTGTGCCTTAATTTTTTCCTTTTGTGTAAGAGATTTTGCATTCTTATGCAGCAGATGCATTGTTTTACATTCTAATAGTGGTGCAGCTGCTGGTACCTAAGGCTTGAGAGATTTATGGATAATAATGGGAGTGCACAATAAATAAGTACATTTGGATGCATAGCAAACAGAAGCCACATCAGTCAACCAAAATGCTGGACAACTGATTCAAGTTTACAGATAAATGTACAACAAAATAAAAATCTCCAGTCAGCAAGGCTGCTTCTTCAGAAAAATGTTCTCATGTCATACTCCTGCACTGACAGGAAAAATCTACTGCTTTCCTCTTTGAACAAAGCATACTACAGAAATTTGTTTTCTAAGCCAACAAATGTCTTAAAGCAGAATAGTCATTGTCCTACATGGTTATCAATAAAAACCAACCAAACAAAAAACCCAAACCTATATAAATCAGTTTGTATAACAAGAAAAAAAAAGTCTGAAATTATCAGGATATAAATGCAAAGCCAAGACACCACTTTGCACACAAAACAGCTTCTCTTCAACACAATGACTGTTGTACTGGGCACAAACTGCTTCTTTCCCAGTCACTTCACTTACTCTGACATCTAATTTTTGCTTTTTTTTCTGGTGTAAATACCATATTCTATACAAATGAAACCAGTAAGAATTTCTGTGTATGCCTTTTACATGAAACAAAAAGAGACCAAAATAAAGAACCACAGCATTCCCAATCTGAACGTGACAAAATTTATGCAGTTCTTTTTCCATCTTGATCAATCAAAACCTCTGAAGCAAAAATAACGATATAGAAAAGAGCTCTGGATTTAATTCTTGTAAACCTACACCAAAAGTCAAAGGTACCTGAATACAGTCCTCATTAACAGCACTGGGGGCAAAGGAGTTTAACATGAACCAGGGAGAAGCCAATATAAATCAGAGAGCCCCATGGTCAAAACCTAGGGAGTAGCATCCTTACTACATTGATCAAAGCAGCTGTGTCTGCTCTGATTTCTCTTTCTCTTCTAGTTCTTTATGTCCAGCAATTAAAAACACTCAGAAACCATCCAGAACATCACAAAGCCCCTCTTCAGCAATCTGCCTGATCCAGGAGCCAGATCCTAACCACGAGCCTAAGGCAGCTCCAGTAGTCAAGGCTCTGCAGACAAGAAGTCCAAGTCTGTTCACATTCATCACCTTGAAAATGAGATTCCATCTGCTCCTCCTGGCCTTCCACCCTACTGCTACATTGTCTTACACAATTAGACCCCCACAAAACTCAGAGTATTTTTCTTTTACTCCCCCTGATTTGGTTTTGTCTTTTTTTGAGTCAATCGCCTACTTCAATATTTACCTGCTCCTACCACATGTATTATAGAATCTGCTGGTAAGGGATTTTGCATAAAGAGAGAAGCACTTAGGCAGTATCATTAATGCCTTCCCTGATCTTGTATTTTTCCAAACTTTCTCCTCTTAAAGAATCTCTTAGCTAATGCCTTTTACCCATTTTGTCCATCTTGACAGTCCTGCGAGGGGCAGAGTGGAAATATCTGGACATTATGTGCAACACAAGGATAAGAACCCTGCAAAGTTTTAGAAAAAGCCTTTAATTTCACGAGTACTGAGCAGTATCAATCCAAGAAGCAGGCTGCTGATGTTGCATTAGATTATTCCATTCACAGCTGAGGTATATCTGAAGTACACTAAATTAAAATCTAAGCAAGGTCTGGTTCAACCTACCACAAGACTGACTGACTGACTGTATATCCACCTACCTACCTACCTTGTCTTAGTTTTCTCATATAGAAACTTTCTCGAGGGGCAAGGAGGGGGGATAAATTATATTTATATGTGCTGACTTCTGGCAGTTAGCTTCACGATGCTGCCAGCTGACTGAGTTCAGCTAAGTATCTCTGAATTTAGGATGTTTCGCTGACCCAGCAGGGTTTATGTCCCTACTATCAGCACAGACCTGCCCTAGCAAACACTGAGTAATTTCCCTCTATTAAGAAACAGCCAGACATGAAGCATCTATGGCTTTGAGTCTTCCTCAGGTTGTCTTACTGAAGCTTTTTAAATAGAAGGGCTTATCTCCTCTACATATCACCCTATAATATCTAAATTTGGCTGTTGCCTAATTTACCACATTGTAATGCCTCTGTTGTAGAGCAGGAGAGTACATCTTCCCCATAAACTATAAAGAGAACTTAAGGTTATCTCAATTCAGACAGGGTGGTACAAAAAATCATGTAGAGCCTGTGATGCTTTCACAACATCATCTGGTGTGAGTTTTCTGACTGATGCGTGGTTGAGAAAAGGAGAAGTCCTGGAGGGAGAAATGGATTATTCTGAATGTACTCTCAAAGGCACAGAGAGCTCATAAAACAAGAACCAAGTGAAAAGGCTCACAATCTCCCCAAGCAGATGCATCTCTTTATTTAGCAACAACTCTTCTACTTGTTGACACCTTAAGAAAGCACCGTTATCAATGTCCCAACTGGGCCTAACTTGTTATTTTTCCACTTATAAACCCATGTAGTAGCCTTGTGTCTTAGTCACAGAACTAGCACCTATACAATGCTGTGAATGTGCCATACTACTTTTCAAGTAAAGAGAGGGAAAAGTGTAGCAATTGTCTACAAAACTAAACTGGATAGCAAATGTTCACTTATACATAACCAAGTCCAAATTCTGAAAATTCTCCTGCCTGCATGAAACACTCTGACAGATACTATCAGCTAAAGTTTGGCTTTTTTTCACATGGCATTTTCTTTTAAGTTTTGAAAACAAATGTTCAGTTTATAACCCTACAGCTGTATGAAAGTCCTGCTGTGCTCAACTCAACATGAATACATGCAAAGGGTACAGAAACACATGCATGGGAGCACACTATGGAGATGAATTGGACATCTCTCTTAGGAAGAAAAGCTAAGGGACTTGGGTCATTTTAGTCTGGAGTGTGACAGAGCACTGAAACAGGCTGCCCAGAGAGGTGGTGGAGTCTCACATCTCTGGAGACATCCAAACCCCAACCTGGACACAATCCTGTGTCACCTGCTCTAGGTGACTCTGCCCTGGCAGGGGGATTAGATGATTTCCAGAGATGCCTTCCAACCCCTACTATTCTATGATTCTGTGAATTCAGACGAGAATTACTGATGACTGCAGACTGAGCAGCTATCAGAAAATAAAACTTGATGAGAATGATACTTGGTCTTACCCATCGATTTCCTGTATGTTCCCTCAGTGGAAACATGTACCATGACAAAGAAAAGATGGTGTCCCAGAAAATGTTTGCTTTTGTCCATTTGACACATTATCCCTGATGTCTATTTGAAAAATGGTCATTTCGTTCTTTACTTTGAACAGAGAATAAACTGAGCAGCCAGGATCTAACAGGACACCTAAGAAGAGCTGAGTTTGTGGCATGAGGCTTTAGCACATGTGCTTGTCCACATGCAAAAGTCAGTGTAACTCTGCTACATCAGGACAGATATACAGATATACAGTACAGATATACAGTAAAGTATATCTGAGAAACAGACTTGGAGGATAAATTTTATCTTACATAAGTTTTATAATTTTTGGTGGTTCTCTGGCAAAAGGACTCACCTTACATGTTTGATACATACTGAGGAACAGGTTTTATTTGAAACAAGCCTCACCCTCTCTTTGCACGTAGGGCTTCACATTCTTCCTGTTCCAGTAACTGCAACTCTTCCAGATGCTCCTACTTGGTAAGATTAAATCTATCCTACTTCAGTCAACAGGTGGGGTATTAAGGCAACATTGATCTTCTGCTCTCTTGAGGGTAGGGCAATACTGTAAAAATACATGTTTCCCTATATTACAGATTTCAAGTCAGTGCAAAAGTAGATTTAGCTGGGAAACATAAGAGAAAGACTTGAGCTTTCTCTTCTAGAAAATAAACAACTAAAGAGACTGACCCACTCTCTTTTCTGTGGTGGGATCTGGGCATTCATCTGGAAAACAGGAAAATAAGGCCAAGTGACCAAGGACTTGAACCGGTGTTTCACCTCCTATGGTCATAGATTCTGTTCCCTGCTCATCTGTAGCCTCTTTTCCTGGATCAAGTCAGAACTGTTTTCTTCTGAATCTGAAGCAGCTTTCCCAGTGCAAGTACTATTAAGGCACATAAAAAGCTTGTGTGTTGAAAATGCAACCTTTTTTCAAGAAAAAGCTTTACTAAAAAATTCAACGAATTAGGTTAAATATATAGGCTGCCTTTCACAAAGAGCCCACACAGTTGATATTTTCTCCTGATAAGCATCAAGTTTTAACCCCTTTCTGTATCTTCAGAGACAACTGGAAACAGCTCCTTGGGAAACAAAAAGGAATGTGGACATCTGTTCATTGTAAAAATGTAAAGAGCATGTTGGATGTTAAATTACACTGCAAATTATAATTTTTATACCATTGTGTGGCTAAAGTTAAAATTATATATAATGGAGAAAGCACAGCCTAAATGATACAAGACCAGACAGGAAAAGAAAAGCCATTTGTGATCTGGACATTCATCTGGAAGATGGGAAGCAGGTCAAACAAAGCCAGGAGTCCAACCTTGATTTGAGAGAGAGAGTAAAGACCACATTCAGAGGCAATGTAGGAAAACATCATAGCAAATGCATGAGGTAAATATCAAGTGGTAACAGATGCAATTCAGATCCCAAAAAGGAAAAGCCCCTTAAGGAGGGAAGGAAATGAAGTAGATATGTTAGAATAGAAGGTAAGAGAGGAGAAAACAAACAACAAAATAAAAAAACCCCACGAAACAACAAAAACTACAACAACAATAAACCTGGAGAGTAGGGAATTAAGACAGGCGAAAAAAAAAAAAAGGGAATTCGTATCTTATATGAAGTAGACTCAAATCTTTTTAATAATGATAACTCAGCTGAGATGCTAAAATGTCTGGGGAAGATGGAAACAAGGTCGAAGAGCAGAACTACTTGTAAAAATTAAATGGGCAATGACAGGCAAAGGTTGGCTGTTTCATTTTGTTGTTTAGCAGCTCGTTACTGAATTCTTCATGTGACCATTCAGAGCCAGACAGTCACATCTGGGATTCAGGATGCCTACAGAAGGAACAAAAGATGCTTTCTGTTCCCCAGGCCCCTTCTTAACCTGCAAACAATTTGTATTTTTCTGGTATGTTCAGTGAGAGCAAAGAACCAGGAGCCCTCTGAAAAGGTTAGAAGTGAATCAAGTTCTCCAAATAGAAACAATCTCATCAAGAACTGCCTGTTACAATCTGTTCTTTGGTTTGCTCCTGGGACTATGCTGAACTGGTTTGTCTTTTAAGAAACCATTGCCATGATCACATTTATCACTGAAGAAAATGAATAAATATCCTCATGGCTGGCAATTTCAAGCCCCCACTGGTCAATACAGAAATATCTAGCAAAACAGTAGTCATACAGGGAATAAAAGTCATGATAGGACAATGTAAAGTCAAAGGATCATTTACTAGTTTCAGCGATACCAAGATTTTACCATTGGATCTTTTTGATCCAGAGAATAATAGTTTCATAAATTGGTGGGTTTGCACAGTAAAATTTTAAATAGAAATGGTTGTTCATTATTAAAAAAAAAAAAATTGTTATGGAAGGCCTGAGAAATAAGCCTGAAAATACCTTCAGGAGTCTCAATATTATCTTTTTTCTTAGAATATAATAATCACCTTGATGTGGTAAACAAACTTATAGTATATGCTGACCCCTGATGTTTTCAAAAAGATTGCCATTATACTAAGAAGATACTTAGATACACACATTAGCCCCAAAGCATCTGGTCTTCACAACAACACAGAGCACTTTACTGCATTAATATTGAACGATGTTGTCCTTAATAAGCAAAGATTGTTCAAATGAGCTGAATCAACACTGGTGGAAGCTCCATGTGAAGTGAATAGTCTGACAACATTTGCCTTAATAAGCAACCTTGCTGTGGAGTGTGGACTTAATGTGAAGATCAGTTAGGAGCAAAGAGGCTCTTAGAAATATTGGTTTTGGGAAGATGATCAAGACACTCAGCAGAAATGCTCTTGAAGGAAACTTTAGTCCTCACGTATGAGTCCCTTAATGTTTTTATTCTCAAGATTATGTTTGTTGGACTGATCTTGAGCTTCGTGCCTGTAAGAATCAGAGCAGAATTTGTCTTCCTGCTGTGGATTACTTACACTCATGGAACTGTACAGTGGAGGGGACAGATCAGAATAGCAGGCACAAACTGATTTATCTGCACGCCTTTGCATTGTTTACTAGAATCTTTTTCACACAGAACCACTCAGAGGAGAAGGCAAAACTCCCAGTTCAGACTTTGATTTAATACAGAGAAGTACATTTGCAGGTAGAAGATTAGTTGCTAAGAGAGAAATCCCTCTCTTCTCTCCATGAGCTCTTACTAACTCCTGCAACAGCCTATGTCATCTTTATGAAATATATACCATACAATTTCAACCAGTCTTCAGGTAGTTACCATCAAAAGCATGACCAAATCACTGAGAAAGTCAAATGGAATTGCTAAAGTGAAATGTTACCTGGACAACTTAGTAATTTCCTAAGACAGAACACAGTGAAACAAATACTTTTCAGCTAAATCACTGCCACGTTTTGTGCAATTTTCCTGCATGCCATCTCAGGATGACCCATCTTTGCTTATACTTTTCTCTCTGAGAGTGAAGAGCTATGGTTGCTCTGCTGCTGAATTTTCTGCTTACAAGTCCCCCAAATGTGATCTGAGAAGTCAAGTGATTGACTGTTCCTTGTCCATACAGGCAAAATCAGAGAAGTCCTTCTGAAAGACAGTGGGATATGGACACCACCAGTAACATACTGTGAGTATGAAGGGTGGGCAAGTCACACAAGTGTTAAATTAGATGCGTCCAGAGTGTCACAGGACACGTACTTCAAGCTCTATTTATACTTATGGTTTTCCAGACATGGGATGCCCAACAGCAGATCCAGAAAATCATAACGTGTTTGTAAGAGGAGTGGCTCTGAGTTAATGTGTCAGGGGCTCAGCACTTCAGAAGGTGGGAGTGTGGGAACAGGGCTGCACCGCCTCTCATCTGGGCCTCGAGATGAACCCGGAGCCATGGCAGAGAGCGATTCACAGCTCCTTCCTTATGTAAGGCTGTACCCTCAGCTCACAGCCATCTGCTGTGCCTGTTGTGTAACAAGCCCTAACTGAGCATTTCTGCCATTGGATGGTTTAAAGTTCCTTAAAACACACAGCAAAAATCACTACACAAAGCCCTAAAATTAGTTAGCTAAGTACAAGTCCCCTATCACAGGTGAATGGTGGCTTGGAAAAGCAGCCTTCAAACTCCTCTGCATGGGGGGAAGCTGGAATTTCCTTCTTGATTTCTAGCACCTATGATCTAGGAGGATACACTTGACTAAAAGTCTTTGCTGACTGCGATCTGCATTGCTAGATATCTCCAGTTTCTGTCTTGGGATTTATAATGAGAGCAAAGAAAACGAATTTTCAATTTAATTCTTATCCTTTGACACACAGGCAGTTTATAAAGATGGAGAAGGAAACAAATGCTTTTGATTTTTATTTGTTTTTTGCAGTGTTTTTTTCTTGTTTGGAAAAACCAAACATACTTCATACTTTAAGTGAAAAGCTATGAACAAAACAATGTTGACTAACCAGATGCCAAGACATTCTTATTTTTCAGAAGAGATGAACAGAGAAGAATAAAGATGTTCCTTTAAAACTAATACAGAATTTTGGTTGAAACAGACAATTTTTTCTACTTTTCCATATAAAGCTGTGCAACTTCTTATTTAAATGCTATTTTAGCTAATACTAAATGAAGCCTGATATGGTATCTGGCAAAGACTGACTATTCATTTAAAACTGAGAGGAAACAGGAATCAATTGTAACTCCCTCTTCAATCTTTCCAGAAAGGAAGACAGGGAGCAAGTGGGGGTGTTGTACAAACTCATTGCTGGTTGCTTTTCTAAAAAGACAGGGAATTCAATGAAAGTAGGGAAAGCAAACCTGTTATTGCACACAACAGTCATGAAAGCAATTAAATTTAATTCTGTTTGGAAATAGCTCTCACAGTGTTTTTATTACTTTTTTTTTTTTTACTTGAGAAGAGCAACACGGAATTGAATTATTTCCCCCTCCCCATTAGAAGATGAAGATCACCAGTGCTCCTTTTAAAATTTATTCTGCAGTGTTGATAGAGAGAAAAAACAATAATTGCTGAGTAACATCTATACTGCACACTCTGTACAACCGTTAGCTTCCCTATAGAAAGCAATATCACTTGCAGTTGTTTCCTATGCATTTATATTTATTTAAGACTGTAAGAAACAATTATATTATCAAAGCTGATAGTTATTTTGAATGTGATTTTCTCTGCCCACTGCATTGTTATCAGATTTGTGATTTCAATTATTCTGTCTTCAGCTTTAGCATCTCCTTATATTCTGACAATGAACACATTCATACCTCCACTTATCACTGGTGAACCATTTTATTAATGTTGCACTTCTGGTTTTGAGCACTTAATTTCAGTTCTGCAGAATAAAGCCTATTTTGTTGATCCTATTTTGGCAAAAAAATGAACCAAACTAAGAAGATTCATGCTGTTCACAGAATGCAAAACTTTACAACTTCAGTGCAACTCTAATTTGAAAACATGTCATGTAGTCAAGTCTGCGCTCTGAGGTCTCTACCCACACTTTATCGGAGAGCAAATATACCTCTCATTACCCCAAGGATATTTTTTCTCTCTTATTTTACCTTGCTGAGGTTTCATATTCCCCAGCCTGCCTCTCATATGATGCATCTTTTCTCATCTCCAGATAAATTCATTAAAACTTTTGAAATAACTGCATTCATTTTCTGCTTTATTAGTATTTCTATGAAGGTGATTCCTTCATTCCTTTCAATCTTTAATTCAATCTACACCAATCTAGGTTGACTTGTAATGCATTTGAACTGGAGGAACTCTGTGTATAGGTTGTTATAAAGAAGCCATAGTTAATAGAAATGTCATACCCCTTGATGGATACCAACAGATCTTACACTGACTTGTCATTTTTCAGGCACTTCACTTGACCACTGTCACCACATAGCTCTTAAAATCTAAGTTTTCAAGGCAATGAAATTATTTCATTTTTATAAAAGCTTAGCATATTAAAACACAATCAGTAATTTTTATTCTATGAACACATAGTTGATGTGGCAATCTTCTTTGCAATTAGATTGCTAAAACAGCATAAAATGGCAACTACTCCAAAAGACACTTGGTCTGCAGCCCCTTCTTCCATTTGGTGCTTTCAAATACAAAACAGCCCATCTGAAACAGATGACAATTACTGCAGAAGGGCTTAAAATTTTTTTTCCTTTCTGAGACAAGGTTAAGCCATAAAATTCCACTTTAGATTCAGATTTCAAAAGGTTTATTTGGGGTTAAACAAATCCCATATTAAATCTGTTTCTGAAGGATCTGACTACCACAAAGCTTCAGATGTCTACCACTGGCTACTCAGTCCACTTATTTTCCCCAAATTCTCTTCCACTGATACCTGCCTTTACCTATATCCAATCTTCAAAGCCTTTCAAATAGTAAAATCTTACAAGCTCCTATGCCTTCTAGAAATCAAAAAAGGAGGAAAAGACAAATTTAAGACGATTGTTAACAAACTGAGGAATGTTAACAAAAAACTTATTCAAGGTTCTAGAAAAATCAATCATTCAGTAAGAGACTCAATTTTTGTTTTCCAAATTATTTGCAAATATATTCTATAAATATTTAACAGCTGTGATGTGCTATTTCCTCTATTTAACAACAACCACTTTACAGACAACCATCATTGTGTTCAGTGCAGTTTCCAGAAAATTCAAAGCCAGCTCTGCTTAAAGCAGGAGGATGAACTTCGAGAGTTCTCCAGAAAAGTCCAGACTTCTCCTTCAACCTAAGTTAGCCTGTGATCTTACAAACACAAAACTGGATAGGGTAAAAAAAAAGTGCAAGACATTAGTCTTTTTGTTGTTGTTGTTGTTTGGTTGATTTTGTTGTTTTGGTTTGGTTTGGTTTTTTGGGGGGGGGTTGGGGCTTAGTGGAGGTAAGCGTGGGACTTCAAATACACTTCTGGAAAACATTTTTTTTCCTTTTTAAACTATCAAGAGTTGTTCTATTTATTTACAGCCCTAGTCTGCCAGGAGAGGGGTTTTGATCCTACATAACAGTGTTATTGAAGAATGAGTAACTGCAGATCCCAGACATGACACTTGCAGGTTTCTCTTTGATAAGATACCAAAGAAGCATTATGTGTGCCATGCTGAAACAGGTTCAAGTATTATAAAATCACCATAGGAACAAGACTTGACATCTGAAAAAGCCAGTTTAACAGACCCAAAGTGTAATGTGGTAGAAACTGATAGAGGGAAAAAATAAAATCAATGTAGAAACAATCAATGCACACATTTTAATCAAGAACATAATTGAAAAACTGGGGCTGTGCATAAATTTTGTGTGGAAGCTGAAGTCTTGAAACCCTCAGAGCAGGAATGATAAACAAAACCTGTTTCTAGTGGCCAGTTCCTGCTGTTTGTAAGTTGTTTACAAACAAAGTAAGATCAGCTTACAGAAGGAATCACATAATTGTGTTGACTGCAACAAGAGGAGCATAGCCTAGAGACTCAAACTTTCCAACCTATTTTTCTTTCTTTAGAAAACAATGCATTCATTTTGGAAAAGGATTGGATAGCATTCCAAATATTTCATAGAGGATCCCTCTTGACCTTCTGACTTCAAATGGGAAAACTTGAAGGTTAATATGACAAATAAAATAACTCTGTACATTATAGAACACTTTTTGCATAAGAATGTAGCCTTCAATGCTATGATAGGAACAAAAAAATTGAAGGTGCAGTTCAACAATTTGGTAAAGAGTTCAAAAACTTGGTAAAAAATAGGTAACATAACAAACCCATTCTCAATGCCTTGCTCACCACTTTGGAACATTCACACAGAACAGTTCAAGCCTTAAAGACTATACTTTGCCTCAATATAAAAACTGATTGAAAGCCTACATACACCTTACCTTTCAGGACTTGTTGGACCAGGCAGGTCTACTCCAGAATACTATAAAGGATAGTACATGAGTACATTTCTACAATTTATGTTGTATATTAGAGTTCCCAATCCTATAAGACACACACAGGACTACACACGCCTGAAAAACGACTTGTACATAAAGTAGTGTCAAAGCTGTATTTATAATGCTGAAGATGTAAGTGCCCTACCACTGCTGTATTTATTTGGAGAGAAGTTAACCCAGATGGAGAAAGCTGAAGCAATATTTCAGATATACCCTTATCTTTCCCTTCCAGCATGTGAGTACTATTTCTTTTCCCTTTGTCCCATTAGTACTTCTTCAACAGATGAAGGAGAGGATGACTGAGAGTTCAGGGTCTTGTTCTGCCCAGTAGCAGCTGGGCTGGTAGCAGACTGTGCTCTCAGTAGTGACTGAGAGCTGAACTGCAATGCAGGGTGCAGTGCAAAATTAATAAACTCCCTTACTGAGGAGGTTATTCATTTTTTTTAGGATCCTTGTGTTTCCCACAGTTTAAGGAGGTTTCTCCCGTATTCCAAGATTTAAAAACTTGTCAACATACTTGTGTTTGGATTATGGTTGTTCTGTTGCTTGTTTGTTTTGTTTTCTGTTTTAAACATCTTTCACTATTAATCAGAAAACATGTTTAAGAGTACAGAAATTAGGGAAGTGGGAGCTGTTAAAACCTGTGATGCCTGAAGGCCTAGTAGAAGGGCTTCTGTTTGGGTTGTTTTGGTGTTGCTCCATGTGTGTCCTGTATCTATTTTCTTAAGAATTTGATCCTAACTGAGCTGAAAGAGGATAGCAGGTGGCAGAGCTGACTTCAAGAAGCCATGGAAAGCTATGCAGTGTGCCTAGGTGGCCAAGAAGGCCAGTGGCATCCTGGCCTGGGTCAGGATCAAGGTGGCCAACATGTCCAGGGAAGGGATTCTGTCCCTGTACTCAGCGCTGGTGAGGCCACAGCTTGAGTCCTGTGTCCAGTTCTGGGCCCCTCAGCTCAGGAAGGAGATTGAGGTGCTGGAGCAGGTCCAGAGAAGAGCCAGGAGGCTGTGAAGGGATCCAGCACAAGTCCTGTGAGGAAGGGCTGAGGGAGCTGGGGGTGTTCAGTCTGGAGAAGAGGAGGCTCAGGGGAGACCTCATCACTCTCTACAACTCCCTGAAAGGAGGTGGTAGCCAGGTGGAGCGGGGTTGGTCTCTTTTCCCACAAGAGGGCATGTACTTAAGCTCTGCCAGGGGAGGTTTAGGTTGGATATTAGGAAAAAATCCCTTACAGAGAAGGTGATCAGGCTGGAATGGGCTGCCCAGGGAGGTGCCACCACCTCAATCCCTGGAGGTTTTTAAGAAGAGACTGAATGTGGCACTCAGTGCCATGGGCTGGGAACCACACTGGTAGTGGATTAAGGGTTGGACTTGATGATCTCAGAGGTCCTTTCCAACCTGGCTGATTCTGTGAGACACCATCAGGTAGTTTCAAGAGGTTTCCCAAAACAGCATCTTAAATACCTTAACCATTTAGTTTAATTAAACTACACATGCATAATTTAACAATCATTAATCTCTTCAAAGTATTACAGAATTTGTATTCATACCATTAGATGTACAGTCAAGACCTACCTCACACACAACTGAAATCAGGTATTAACCTGGGTTTGGCCTAATACTGTTAAAAATCCTGTGAAGTCATAGCATGCTATTTGCCACTATGTAACTTCAGATAATAGCTATGCTGAACAAACCTGGTTTGTTTTAGAGGGCTATTTGAACCAAAAACAAACAAACAAACAAACAAACCCAAAACCAAACAAAAAACAAGAAAAAGAAAAAAGGCAAGGTAAGATTAAAACCATATTGCTTCACTATTTCATGCACGATAATTTCAAATAAGCTAAAAATTGTTATCAGCTGCATCATTAGCAGTTCTGAATGTATTTACTACTGAGAATCCTAAGCAATACCACAAAACTCAAGTGAACTGGACTTGATTAGAAAGCTTGACTGACAACAGACAGTGCTGGCTTTGTGCAGTCCAGTCATGAGAGTACTCAGGTAAATGTTCAACTTGTGGAAATTAAGCCTTGCATTTAAATAAAACTTAAAATTAAGTGTAAATGGAAGTTAAATTGCAAAACTGACTGGGAAGGTCCCTAACTCATGCTACCCTTCTTTATATTGGAAGAGGTGTCTTTCCTGGACCATTGGTGTTTCTAGCAGATCTATGTCAATATGAAACCAAGGCCCCCTGCTCTAACATGCTCTAAATAATACAGTTTGTAAAGAAAGCCTCAGGAAAATAAAATAAATTTGCCTGTTTAGTTAGGAGGTTTAAAACGAGATTTCAGAAAGTCCTTGGCTTACTGGGCAGGATCAGGTGGTGAAACAATTTTACCAAAACAATGAAGCCAGAAACTAACCTGAGTAGGAAAGCATCTCCCAAGTAAGGAGGAACAAGTCTGTGCAACCAACACAATGCTGCAAAGAAACAACACCACTGTCTGCAGCAGATAAACACTGCAGGGCTTTTCATCTGCTTAGATGCAGCTTAACCTGGGACTCTTCTCTGGGCTTTGCTTGTGAGTTTCACCTCTACTCTTGAAAGAGTAAAGCTTGAGTTCCCTGTTAAAACCAACTCAGATGGATACCACCCCTACCCTGTTTTTAATGGATTGCCCTTACCCTTCTTTTTAGGACACAAAGCACCTTTTTCCTTGACATATACACAGCTTCTTTGTTGACACATCCACATTGGCAGAGGTAAAATCTGCCTATTCATTATAGGCTTTGCACATTACCATGAAAGGTCAGGCAAAAGGAAAAGCTAAACCACATACAAAACAAATTTTAACCAGAGCTATACAACACAGGGAATTACAAAACAATTGGTGTCTTTGGCAACAGGCTTGCACATGAAAACGGACAAGAAAATAAAGAGAAACCACAGAAAACTACTAGGAGAACAAGCATTATTCTTAAAAAAAACACAAATAAAACAAACCTAAATCACATTTTAAAGAGCATCCAAAACCAGACAATTTTTTAGTTACAAACATTACAGTATCCAGGTATAAGAAAAAAATCAGGAGACTGAATATGACCCTTTGTTGTATGTCATTTCATTTAAAAATGTAAGATAACATTAATTTGAAAATGGATTCACTTCCCAGAAATTCATCTTGGGTAATATTTTTTACATACTTTTATTAGCCAATAGAATTGAAAAAGGGCAACTGTGGAGGAGGAGAACATAGGTGCATGTGGTATTGTGGCATACACTGAGCAGTGTAGTAGAAAGCTACTTTGTCTCCACATCACACATCACTAAAAGTCCACCTTTACTCTGCAAATAAAAAGTAACTTCACTTGGCAAAGTGGAAAAAAAAAAAAAGTGGCATAATGTGTTTCCAAGATTATAATCCCCTCAATGCCAGACATTAGGAGCCACTTTGTAGTCATGTTTAGTTTTAGACTATGTAATTTGACTTATTAAGTCAAAAGTAGAGAAACACATTTTGGTTTTAAGCAGGGGAAATATTGTTCCAAATCATCAGTTAATCAAGTTATCTGATGCTTTGCCCTGCTGCAGCAGCAGATGTTTTATAAGAACAGAGACTGGAATATTAGCTTTTATCCTACCAAGGAAAACCACATTATTCCCTACACACAACTGCAGGGGTCCATGATGTGCTTTCTGACAACAGGCAAAGGGTCACCTCGCATGGCAAGAACAGCCTCCAGCATGGATTAAAAATATAAGAAAAAACATTTAACGTACTTGGATCTGACAAGATTGAGTCGGTTTTCGGCAAAAATTGGTCACAGCGGACTCCTTGGTAGCCCTCTTTGCACCTGAGAAAAAGGGGATAAATGACAAACATATGCATGCGGTAGTAAAAGGTTAATTTCAAGGTAGCAAAATCAATTTAAATTCCCCCTGCCAGTGTTGTGCAAGGGACTTAAATATTTCCAATTGTTTCAACTGTTATGGAATCATTACTGAAACACAACAGGAGCATGTAAAATCAATCGTATTAAAAACAACATCCTTTTTGATTGTTTTAGAAACTATGAAAAGAAACATCATTTAAGCATAAACCTTTTTTAAACTATCAATTCAGTGAAACAATCAAAGAAAAATCCTCTATATAATAGACATATTTGTAATAAAACAGACTCATTAGGTAACACAAAGCTTTATGAAGCTTCTCTACTGTAGAAACCATCAGATTAACAAACTGGTTTATTTTGGCTGTTTGAATAAGCAGGGAACACTTGTGTAGCCATTATTTTAAGAGTAGTTTCTACTGTGCTTAAAAAGTAACATGTTTAGGCATGACAGACAATGTCAGGCATTGTTTTTAAGTAGACAGTCTCAGATGTCTGTGTGATTACATTTTATAGCACAAAAACAAGACACTCTCCTTGCTTTAACAAACAAGAAGGGGCTTTGACTGAGCTTCTCATGCTCTAATTTATCTTGAAACCTTACTTTGGAGAAATTCTATTCACTGCATTTGGACTGTTCTCAGAACTCTCATTTCAAACAAGCATATCAGACCTTTAATTATTTATTCGTCAAGTAGTTTTTCAGAGAAAAGTGATGAACACTTTAATTATAAATGATAGCAACAGGGACTTGTGAGCTCCCAAAGCTCTTTCACATCATATAAACAATATGCTCCAATCAGCATCGCCACATCCACATTAGGATTGACACCTGCAGTTTGAATCAGAATGGTTTGGCTTGGAAGGGACCTTAAAGATCACCTTGTTCCAACCCTCCTGGATGGGCAGGGACACGTCCCACCAGACCACACTGCTCGAAGTCCCGTTCCAACCTGGCCTTGAACCCTTCCAGGGCAGGGGAAGCAACAGTCTCTCACTGGGCAGCCAGTGCCAGTGTCTCACAACCCTCACAAATAAGAATTTCTTCCTAATATCTAACTTCTTGTAATTTAATGCCATTGCTCCTTGCCCTGTCAATACCTGCCCTTCTAAAAAGTCCCACTCCATCTTTCTTGTATTCCCCCTTCAGGTACAGGAAGGCTTCTATCAGATCTCTCCAGAGCCTCCTCAATAGATACAAAAGATACAATCTCCTACACTAATAATATAATCTTACACTAAGATGGCAATTACTACTGTAATTCAGAGCTTGGTTTTTTAAGTTATAAGAACACTTTCAGCAAAGATAATAAACAAGTCTTGTGGTTTCATTGACAAATGATTTTTGACATCCATAAGACACCAAATAATAGTAATAACCTGATGTATACCCATGCTGCTAATTGGCATCACACCTCTAAAGAAAAAGTAAAATCATACAACCCAGTATAAAAAAAAAAAAAACAAAACAAAAAACCACCCAACAGGGAAACTAACAAAACAGCTCTGTTATGCTACATGCAGTAGTTCAGCCAAGTCCAATATCATTCAGTATTGCCCTACGCAGTGTGAATGATGATGTTCATATTTATGGATGCGTTAAAAAAGCTGTGAGTAATCAGGGAAACCTTGAGAAATGCTTTGATGCAGCTGACTGTTTCAGAAATGACCATCTGATTATATGGCAGGCAGATGTTCATTAGATATGTCTTTAAATAAAATGACCCAGGGTAAGGTATTGCTTTTAGTGAAGGGAGTGCTCTGATCTGCACGTGGAACCCCTCCAGCAAAGGATGGGAGGGACAGTCTGAGCTCCTTCAGGTGCTGAAGTGCTGCACTGTATGAGCAGGTTTGGGCACCTGCTTAAGTGCAAACCATGCTGAAGGGCTCTATAAATTAATTACAGCCTCCTTGCCAAGTAAATATGAAAAAGGAATTATCAATTTCACATTAAAATTTTCACCAAAATAACTCTTTCTAGGCTCCAGACCAAAAATATCAACAAGACTGTATGAATGTTATGATTTAAATCCTTCTCATGAAACAAAAGATAATCACAGGTAAAGCTAATCTGCTGCTGCTACAACACTCACAAATAGTACATCCCTGAATGATAGCTGCTACATTCAGATAAGATTCTTCTATCATGTGTTCTTCACATCTTTCATTGGTAAAGCAGACTTTCTCTAGCTTATGGTTTCCAACCAAAGACAAACTTCATTGTGCATTGCCCTTCACAGACCCACTCCCCGTGTCCTTTGTGTGCAAGCACACAGGCAGAAACACATTTCCCATTCCTGGTGCAGTTTTCTTTCTTTCTACTGGAGCACATTTACACTTAAGTATTAAAAAGTAAGCAAAGTATGTGCATTGTTTCAGTCCTTTTGTGCCTATTTTTGATGTTAAATGGTATTAATACATGTATATTCTAGTCACAGGGACCACAGACATATTCTGTGGACATTCCTCAGATATCTTGTGTATTCAGACCTTACGGAACCAAGGGAGCTTTCAAACAGATGACTGCTTCACATGTAGGAACAACACAGCACTCCAAATCCCTAATTTTCAGATAGGACACACTAGTAAAAAATATAATGAATGGGACCAGAGGAGGGCAAATGGCATGTGAAGTGTAGCTGAAAAATAAAATATATCTAAAGGCAGCAGAAGAAACAGAAGATATTACAAAGAACTCAGTAGAATTAGGGAAGGACATAAATACTTATGGCCAAGAAATCATTACCATCACAGTTTAAGTTTTCCCCAAATCATGGAAAGGTTTTGGTTTGATGGAACCTTAAAGATAATCCAAAAATATTTCCATATATTATCTATAGCCCTATGAAACAAACTATTCAGTTTTCAAGGGACAGTAATGTACAGAAGCAGGAGAGAGAAGCATCAGCAAACTGCAGAGGCTGTTAAAGATGATAATGCTGTGAACCCCCTCTCTTTCCTCCTTCCCTGTGTTGCTGCCCAATAATTTGAAATGGTAATAATTAATTTTTTTCCCTAAGTGTGGTGATCACATTACCTCTGACCATGGGATGAAGTATGCATAGAATAGTTTCTCTGCACAAAGTCTGGAATTTTGCAACCATAAGATGTAAGTTCCTCTGAAAAGGAAATCTTTTAAAATGGCATTTGAAATGCCAGTGAGCTATATATCAGTAAAATAAGCATATCTTAGGCCAAAAGTGATTTTTGACATTTACCTGAACTGCCTTAATAGTACAGTGCAAAAAAGATGAACTTAGATAAACCTATACTCAGATTCTAGTCTCCTAAACAGAAGCAACCCACTTTGAAAATAGAAATAGTACCAATGAAAAATAAAAGGCCAACGCTTGTTTCCTTCCACTCATAAGAGCTCCAAAACAACACTTGCAAAAATTCTGTTAATTAGAATGACCCACCTCATCATTTCACTGGACCAGTTACAAATTACTTTCTCATTACACCATTACAGCCATGGTACTGATGATCAGATGCCAACAGGAGTACACGTTGTATCTCATTAACTTTCCAAGACAGGAATTAAAGATCATGATGAAGAAATATTCTAGTGGTCTACACATTCACACATTTCCATCAAGTCTTATCAATACTTCTGATCAAGCATATCAAATGCAATATGCCTTATTATTATTATTATGCAATAAATATACAGTAAGGAGCAAGCCATGACATTGTAGGGTCCAACAGGCTGTCCCACAGTCTAGCCTGAAATGTTCCATAAATAATCAAAAGTTTCTCTAGCCTGCAGGTAACCTAAATATAGAGTGCCGTGCCTGCAAGTAGAACGACCTTACCTGGAATAAATAGAGATTTCTATATATTGTCATGATTGTTATTTGGTGAATATTTTATTCACTGGGGAAGAAAAAATAATCTTACCAGTGAGGGCCATACAAGATGCCTGTCATTTAACATACGCAGCATGCCACTATAAGCAGAAAAAAGGCTTCCTATATTCAACAGATTAGACCCTGAATAACAATTAAGAACATTTCTCAGTGGATAGCATGCCCAAAGCCAAACAGAAGATGAAACTGTCATAAAAATCAATAGTTTGCTAGTCAGGCTATCACCTGAGTCCTACAAGATTCCCACTCATTTTTGATGTGAAAATGAAGCATTAAGGACTCAAACTCAGCTTTTCTATATTGCAGAAATGTCCTGATTACTTGATTATTAGGAAGGACTGCTCTTGTATTGTTCTTTAAAAAAAATGAAACAGATAAGTCTCCATTTCATCTCAAAATGGAGAAAGGCAATGAAAATAAAGATTCCAACAAAACTCTAATACAGCATAAGCAAGTGAAACAGTCAGGTATGGAGCCGTGGAGAGGTACTACTGTTATCTGTTAAATGTTTACACCCAACAGAGTTTGGAGTGAAATACAAACCAGAAGTACTATTTTAACACCAAATTACCTAATGGTTATTGGAGATTTTTCCAGAAACAGCAGGACTCAAGAGACAAGGTATTTGTTGAGTAGTGCTGTCAGAGGTGACATTTTCCTCTTTGCAAATCTGTTCCTGTAGTTTCACAAAAGGAAGACTTTTTCAAGCTGACATGACTTTTCCAATACTGCTTCATAAAAGAAACATGCAGCAACTCATGAGCAAACTGTTGAAGGAAAAACCTTCTGAATTGTGTGAGTGACTGAGGGCAGTGGGCTGTAGGGATCTGCATGGATGGGAGGAGTAAGAGGAAGGCTGAGAGTCCCTCATACAGAATCAGCTAAAAAACCTAACACAGCAATGGGGGATGGCTCTCCATTAATTCCTCCCTTGATCTATTTAATATTCCAACATACAGACCTGAGTAAAGCTCAATCTATTTCTGAGATGAAACACCAGACTTTAAAGCTCGCTGAAAAAAAATTGAGTTTTCCTCAATGGTTTCCAGGAATGATTCAGCACATCTGTCTCTTTGCACTCCAATCTACTATAGAGAGTTAGTTTCTAAAATATGCTTCTCACTGGTGGGCTTTATCCTTCTTCCGTTCAAAGACAAGAAACTGTAGCTATTTTGTTATTAGATTTAAAATGTACCAATGAGACCTTCCATATGGACTCACTACCTAATAGTCTTCAGGTGTTGGTTATGGTGATTTTACTAAAATCCATAATGCAATCATCTAAATCATATACGACCACAAAAATCCAGTAGCCTCTACTATTTGGGATCACCTATAGTCAAGCAATTTTCACTAGCCAGCCCAGTATTTCCATAGACCATCAGTAAACAAAGAGGAAAAAAGCTAACATGGATTTTTGACAGCTCTTAGTAACCTCAGACATAAATAGCCAGAGGCTTTTAGCACCAAGAAAGAGAAATCACACCTTTTGTGCAAAAAAGGGGAAACAGATGCAGTCATTAGAAGGTCTGTTTAGCCAGGTGAGTCTCCAAAGTGCTGGGGATTTATGACTGCAGCCACATGTGCAGCTCTGTGACCCCCAGACACTTGAGCACTCCCCTTTTATGAAGTTCTAGACCTTACAGTCTATGTTACTAACAGAATATAAATTACTAACTATAATTAAACTACAGTCAATAGAAACGGATAAAATCAAATTAATTACATGAAAATGAAAAATTAAAAAACGGGGGAGGTAATAAAGAGTTGGGTAATGACTCAGTATGTCTGGAACACAAACATGAATCCATTCAGATAGGAAGGCCAAAACTCAGGCCCCTGATCTTTTTCTAAATTTTCTTTCAGATTTTGTTTTTCTTAATATATAAAATAATCTCCACAACACAGATGCAACTTACTTATTAAAAACGTATTAAAGTTTTTGTATCAGGGCTTGAGGACCCTTTATTTTTTTAACGACTTGCAATCCTGCAATTTGGCCACAACAAACCCATGGGGAGCTCCAGGATGGGCACAGAGTGGCTGAGAGCCAGCAATGTGCCCAGGTGGCCAAGAAGGCCAATGGCATCCTGGCCTGGATGAGGAACAGCGTGGCCAGCAGGTCCAAGGAAGTGATTCTGCCCCTGTACTCAGCCCTGGTGAGGCCACACCTTGAGTTCTGTGTTCAGTTCTGGGCCCCTCAGTTCAGGAAGGAGATCGAGGTCCTGGAGCAGGTCCAAAGGAGGGCAACCAGGCTGGTGAAGGGACTCGAGCACAGATCCTGTGAGGAAGGGCTGAGGGAGCTGGGGGTGTTCAGCCTGGAGAAGAGGAGGCTCAGGGGAGACCTCATCACTCTCTACAACTCCCTGAAAGGAGGTTGGAGCCAGGGGGGGGTTGGGCTCTTTTCCCAGGCAACTCTCAGCAAGACAAGAGGGCACGGTCTTAAGTTGTGCCAGGGGAGGTTTAGGTTGGATATTAGAAAGAATTTCTTTATGGAGAGGGTGATCAGACATTGGAAAGGGGTTCCCAGGGAAGTAGTGGATTCTCTGTCCCTGGAGATATTTAAAAAGAGACTGGATGTGGCACTCAGTGCCATGGTCTAGTAACTGCAGCAGTAGTGGTTCAAGGGTTGGACTTGATAATCACTGAGGTCCCTTCCAACCCAGCCAATTCTATGATTCTATGATCTATAAAGTGATCAAAATTAAGATATCTGACTTTTTCAAGAAATAAGCTTGACTTGAATATAGAAATAGTACAGTTCTTTCCGAATGGACAATATCAACATTAAGAAAAAAAAATTGTCAACTTTCTTTTAAAATGTTATAGCTGTTAAAAGTAAGTAGAACAAGTATCCACAAAAAAATTAAACTGAAAAGGCAGCATTAAGAAGGGTATCAAAAGTGTGCTTTTTCCTACTAAATTTCCCTTAGAACCAAGCTACCTGAAATACATTACTATCAACAGAGAAACTGAATCAGACTTTTTAAAAAAACATACTTGTATTTGGCACAAATCACTATTTTTTCAGGCTGCAATTGTCTCTCTGATATAAGGAAGTGCTGTTACCATCTAGGTGCAAATGGAGTGGTTTAAGGTTACAAAAAAGCTACAAAAACTTCAGTCAAGCCCAGATTTACAGAATAGAATTTTCAACTATTTGTTGACTCAACTGTTTCTAGATTCTTTAGCCAAACTAAATGGGGATACTTCAGTAAAATCTGAATTTTCTAAATCTTCTGTAGGAACCATTGAACTAAATGAGGCTTTTAGCATTTAAAAAGAACAGCAATCACAAAAGAACCCTGCTATATTCAAGTTGGTAATATCTTAATAATATTTTTTGGAAGTAGGCAACTACATAGAATGTCACCCATGCCACCACCTGCCTAATCAAAGAAAAAAGAAAACCTTAAGAACTGGACAGCTACTAAATACTGGTAACTCCAACAGGTAGCACTGATCTGATGTGCTTGCTGCCAGAAAACCCTGGTCATACACACAAAATGCTTCCTTGATTCTGTTATCAAAATAATGGCAGCTGAGGGCAATGAACACCAAAGTCATTATGTCCCATTTGAGATCATTTTGTAGGTTAGAATCAGTCTCTGATAAGACTAACTATGAAATTTGAGGAATACATTTGCTTCTCTTGACCTCCTTATCATAAATCATGTCCTTATCAGTGCCATGTTTCTGAGAATTCTATTCTGAATTCTTCTTTTCTGAAAGAAAAGCAGCACAGCTCCTGTGGCCGCTACACAGTGATACCAAATTCTTCTTGTCACATATACACAAAAACAGCAAGGCAAGTTATTCTTATATTACTCTTTCTTAATTCAACCTTAAAGACTTAAAGCCCTTATGAAGAAAAAAAGCAGAAAGCTGCTTTACAGCTCAGCTTTGCAGCTTTCCTCCTGTGTGACCTTCAGCCAGGCACTTCACAGCATCCCCACTCCAAGGCTGCTGTCAGAGCAGCTCAGAGGGATCAGCACTGCCTCCTCTCAGCTGGAACTTTGTCAGGAGAATTATCAAAAACATGCAATGATGGGGGTAATGTAAGCACTCAACATACATAAAATAAACATTTTCTGCAGAAAACAAATCTTCCATTGTCAAGCTCACTCATGCAGCACCTTTTTCATCAGAGAAAAAATATTGAGATTTTTACAAAATGAAACTACATTAATTATACATGCATTAAACGTTGGGTATAAGGAAAAGTAAGCTACTCTCATTTTCTTTTTGAAATTTAACTTCTAAAATATTAACGTGTCATGTAAAAACAAAGTCAAGCTTGGCATTCCCACCCACTTTCCTGAAGGATAAATTCCTTTCTAGAAATAGGATGTAAAGTCTTCTCATCAATTTGGAGCACAGAATGGGGAGTGGAGAGGAAAGCCTTGTCTGAACGACCTCTGAGGCTGGATGGGGAAGGCAGATGTTGTGGATTTAAGCTAAATCATGCATGTCAGAGACAACACAGGTACCTTGTCTTGGCATGCATACCTTTACCATTTCAGCTTCAGTCCTTTTGCCATTCTTCCTCCTTTTTTTTTAGGGTTTTAATGCTAGTAAACCCAGAAAGACTCAGACACAATGTTCTCCAGATCAATTTGGGGCAGAGAAACAGGTGTTGATGGAAGACCTCTGGTCAGTGCTACATTCCCACCCCCACTAACCCATTTTTTTTTCCTCCTTAGAAGACCAGGATGGAAGTATTCAGCAAACCAGAGTAACTTTCAGGGGCTGCCTCTTGCCCAGAGCATCTCAACAATTTAAGTGCAAAGAGCAGAGCCTGGGGCTCCTGCAGGTGCAATGGCCAACTGCATGCACTCTGAAACCACCAGTTCTGCAGCTGACCCAAACTTCAGCATGTCAGACAGGGCACTAGTAAGTACCCTTATCAGTTACAAACTCTTATTTCACAGGATTTCACTGTTAGGGTAACCATCAAGACAACCCACTTCAGTCTCACCCTTTTGCCTCTCTTGACATCTTGTTCAATTCTGTAAACATCTCAGGAACCAAAGATTCTGCTGGTTAAGTATAATGTTACACTGGTTCATACAAAACCTGTTTATTTCATGACACAGTAGCACACAGCTTAACAGGGATTACTCCCCACATGATTTTTTTGTACTGTTTGGCAGCCAGAGAAGTGTTCTGTGATGCAGCAGTGATTTTACTAGGAGTGACTCAGCTAATCTAAGGTTACCTTGGACATTTCTTCACTCCCTTTGTTACAGACTATTCTAAATACTCTATTGCCACCCTTGATAGTTTCACATCATTGCTATCCTCTGGTATTTCACCCCTTAAAACTGCACAACTAAATAACTATATCGATATATAAATTGATTCTTCAGAAGTCAGACCAGCCCTGCAGTGAACACATTTATCCCACTTTTGTGCACAGAATATAAATCTTTTCATTTATCAACTTGACAGAAGACATTACTCTAGAAAATAATCATCATTATAAGTTTACCTATGCCTCTAATGAGGTGGATTTATTTTCCCCACTGATAAGTACTTAGTCAATTCCTTTAAACATAAGTGCACAGACCAGTAAATAAAAAAATTACCAGGTTTTCTTTTTCAGTCATCTTTTGCCTTTTTGGTTTTCTTTAATGCCTAAATAATAATATACCTAGCATTAAAAATGAGATACTCATTAATTTTATTTATTTATAACAACTGTGTTTCTAAAGTAAAGAGAACTTCTTTAAAAATATTCTTGTGTTCTTCTTATTACCCAAATATGCTTTCTCTTCTTACAATTACCTGCCCCTCTACTTCCCTCCACCAGTTTTATGATCTACATAGTAAATTTAATCTGCATTCTATCCTGTTAAAGATTATTTATGAACAATTCTACATACAAAACAACGCTTATGTTTCAAAATACAGAACAATAATAAAACTCGTTTTAGAGCTGTGCTATTCCATTTCTGCAGGGAGAAAAAAATAAGATTGGGTACCAGAACAATGCCTTATGACACCCATATGAAGAGCTAAACCTCCCCCATGCTCCAGCCCTGGTATCTTACCCTACTGAGTGCTTAGTGGGGAAGAGAACTTCTCAAAACACAGGACTATAAATAGGATAACAAAGACACTGAAAACATAACCATCTAAATACAAGTGAGGGATTCCATACACTTGCAGCTTAAAAGACTATTAATTTACCTTATACTAGTTTGAGCTGAAGATTTACATGAAAATAAAAATCAATTGCACTTAAGCTTGGTGTCCCTTTCAATCTGCTTTCTGCTAAACAACTAGTAAGTATTCATGTGGGAATGGTTTAATGTAAGAGTTTGAATTGATTTGACATCAACTTCAAAAAGGTAGCCTGATGATACAGAGATTGATACAGCAATGTTCCCAACTTAAAGCTCGCCAAAGGATTAATCATCTGAAATCTGAAAAATAACAGCAAGGAAAATACATAAAGGTATCCTTTCATATTAATGAAATAATATAGCTTAACATTTAACATCATAAAGCTTAAAGAACTTCTTTGAGATTTCACTAGTGATTTAAATATCTTTTAAAAAATCCCTCTCATTAATGTGCTTGGTTTCTACTGTTCCTCTAGAGCTAGTATAAAATAACATGACTTAACCCAAATATATTTGAGGCAAAAGAGAAGCTAAACCTGAGCTAGAAATAAACATTTTAAAGCCTCAGGCAACTATAACTTAGTGTTACAATTATAATTGCTTATAATGTGATGCATAAAATTAAGAACTCAGGTTAATTCTTAGTCATTTTGCCATGTTGGCTCCCGACTTTATAATTTAATCTGCACGGTCTAATTACAAGCTAAAGGATTTAAAAATAAATAAATAAATGATTCACCAAACTCCTAAACTCATCTTGGCTTCTAATACGCAAAAAAGTTACATTATTCCATTATTTTTAGGATAGCATATGAGTCCTACACTTCACAAAAATAACACTAATAAACATAGCTGCCTAAATTTTAGAAGGGAGACATTAAAGATATCTTTCAATGTTCCAAATAATTATTTTCAAAAGTATCATATTTTGATGGTAATCATAAACACAAGAAAATTGCTCATCTACATCATCCACAAAAACATTTTCTCGGTTTCATAAATAATATTTTTTCCCAGATATGAAATATAAGATTATGCCTTATTTAAACAAACTCAACCTACAAAGATTTACAACTTAATCTAAAGCCTTCTGTCTCTAGAGCCAAATCATGGAAAATTAAATCCATCAATCTTGAAAGATGTTTTTCTTTTTTACTTCAAATTCTACCAGAGCAGGGAAAAAAAATTCTACTAATTAGCAGAGTTTTGCATATCTATCACTGTTAAGCAGTGCACCCAGAGCAGTATGGAAAGGAATCAATGAAATGCATAAACAAGTGTAGAATCACAGAATGAACTGGGTTGGAAGGGACCTTAAAGATCCAAGTTCCAACCCCCTGCATGGACAGAAGCACATTCCACTAGACCAGGATGCTCCAAGCCCCATCTAACCAATAGAGGAGTCACCAGGAAAGAACTGTTTCATTTAGCACCTTCTCAGAGTTTGCTTTTGGAACACTAACCCTTTCTCACCCTCCTTTCCCTCCCGCTCTCTGCAATTCTCTTTCACCTTTGCAGTTCTCTTTTACACTTTGGAGAAAGAGAATTCTTGGAACTCTTCTGCCCCCTTTATTTCTTGCAACCTGGATTCACTCGTATCCTTCTTTATTCTACAGGTTTAACCACCTGCCTCAAAGGGGACACATCCTCTGAAGTGTCCTGATCAACTGCGTAGCCTCAAATGATCCAGAATTTCAGATGCTCTTGGAAGAACACCAGGTCTGAAACTTCATCACCAAGCCAATACAGGACAGAAGCAGCTGCCTGGTGATTAAAGAACTGGCACATCTGGCATGTGGAGAGAGGCTGAGAGAGCTGGGTTGCTGTGCTTGAAGACAAGGCTCCAGGGGAATGTTATTGATGTGCAAAAATGTTAGGGGGGGGGGTACTGCAGAAGACAGAGCCAGACTCTTCCCTATGAAAAGACAAAAGATAATGCAATGCATTGAAGGAGACTCCACTTAAACACTAAAAAACCCACAGCAAAATCTCCCCAAATGCAATCCTTTCTAGAGCAGCAAAATTTATCTAAAGCCCAGGATTTTTCCTAAGTCTCAGTATAATTGTTAACAAGCATTCAGCATCATGAGAGACAGATGAGAGGGAAACAGATTTCCATATCTGAAAACAACATTCCCTGCTTTCTAAATGAAATGCTTGTATGAGATGAGTCATGGAAATCAATCATACAGTCTCCTTTACTTCCTAAAGAAAGCTCTAGGATCTATATATAGACATTGTTTCTCCCCATCATGCTCCAAAGGCTGAGGTCTGGTTTCATCATCTTTCCTTTAAAAGTAACTCACCTGATCTAGACCTATACTACAAAGAATAAATTACATAAATGGAATGCCATGTGTGAGCTGATTGTATTAGCTTCTTTTTTTTCCCCTTTTTTAAAAAACATTTCTAGACTTTTGACCTTTTTATCCTATTTTGATTGATACAGTAAACTGTACCCTGGTGAGACAAAAATGAGGAAGCGAGAGAGACAGAGGCAAAGCAAGAGATTGCATAAAGCTTGGAGAAAGCACTTTACAGCAAAGCAGATGGTTGCAAAAAAAAAAAAAAAAAAGACATTTTTCTGAAATCTCGCTGATGCAGCCTGCAATAATTCATTAATGGAAAAATACTACCAAAAAATATCAGTATAATACAACCATTTGTAAAACATCACACCTATTTTTCAACCACCTCTGTCAGAGGCTTACTGAATTTTTTTCTCAAGAGCCACTTATTTCATCAATCACCCACAATTTCTTTCTGTTCTGTTCCCACTATCTCAGTATACAGAGCTTCAGATTTCAGAAATAGGAGAGCCTGCAGTGGTCCATAAATGTGAAGCAGCAGTGAGATTACAAGTAAAAAGCCAAAAGAGTTCTGAAGTCCACTGTATACAACTGTATATCCAAGCCTTGTATCTTCTTTGGGAAGAAGGAACATGTTCACAGGACAGGGGTTTCTCAGAGGAAATGGAAACTGAAATAAGAATCAGTCATTGCATTTCCATTTCAAATGAGAGCCTCCATTTTATTCCTCACAACCTTAGTGTTCAATGAGTATCCAAAATCATCTTAATGATATATGGATAACTGAATTTATTGCACAGCTTTTCTCCTGCTTCTGTATTCCTGGTAGGAAAGGCTACCCATGTACTGTCTGTTGTGCTTCCATTCACAGACATTCATAAGGAGAGGGTATGTGTAGAGTATGTGTATGAGTATGTAGTATGTATGTGTAGAGCAGCATGTGGCAATATTCTGGTTTTAGCTGGTAACATACACCATACTATTCTCCTGGCTATAAGCTCGACTAAAAGACAACTGGAGTACTTAATTACAGCTCTTTTCTACTAAACTGAAGCTTGCCTAGCAATCCAATGTTAACGTAATGCAAGTCTCCTCACATGCATTAAGCACAGAATTTATTTTTCACACCCAACTCAACACACTTCCAAAGTTTTTAAAGCCCCTGCTGACTTCCAGCCACTGCAACTGGTGCTACTCAGCACTCAGCTCAGCCTCAGCAAGCTTCAGGAGGATAAACATCAGTACCCCTAAAGCCTTCCTACACTCTAATAATCATCTTACCATTTCAGGTCTTACTCTTACCTCTATAACCCACCCCAGATGTTTAAGTAACCCCTACACGACCCAATATTTGCCTAACTCAATTTTAGAAGGACAATTTTGCCCCTAAAGCATTCAGTTCTACCTGCTGAGATAGCCACACAAGCTGCCATCTGGTGGTGGGATTTCAGTTAATTAAAGCAATATTTCAAGATTTCTGGCCATCTGGTGAGATGATAAAACTTCCTTGCTACTGCAGAGAGAAAAGACACCCCACTGAGCCCCATGTACATATCAGTACAGTGATTCTTGAGTGAAACCAGTTCTTCACTCCGGGAGTTTTCCTGACAAGACCTTCCTGAGATCAGAAGCAGCTCAGGCTACAGCTACCCAGGCTACTCTGAACCAGAATTTATGCTATGGCCACTTTGTTGGCACACCAAGACCACTGATTTTGGTTAGAAAGCCTGCAGCTCAAATGGCCAAGTCACTCTAGGTGGACTGATACCTTAGAATTAAAGCATAGGGTGGACCCACAACTCTCATGGAAACATCAGGTTTCTGGACTGCAATTAACATGCAAAGATGCAGATGGAGTCACCAGAGCTGCCATCTGATTTTTAGCATCCATGTGTACACTGTGTTATGAAGCTAAGAGCTTACACATCTAAGATCTCTCTCCAGATTAGATTAGAACTCTCTGTAATTGTAACAGATTTCCTTAATGCTGCTTGCTGGATCAGGCTTCCTTCCTACCTGGTGTGAGTCAGAACCCTTGCCACAAGCACAAGAAGTTTAAGAAAGCAAACGACAACTGCAGAGAGAACAAAAGGCTCATGTTTATTTTTTCTCCTCTTTTAATGCTAGCACTGCACCAGCTGTTTTGTATTTTGTCAGTGGGTTTTGCCTGTTTGTGCACCCATTTCAACTCCACTAAACATGGGTTTCACAACTATGAATAAAACATCCATGGAACACGGTGCTGCCCACAGCTTCACCTCCCTCTGCATTTCACCAATCTACATGTTATGCACTTATGTTCTGTAAACCCAGATCCTGTGGCACTTCAATACACTTGTGGATGCTCTAGCAGAAGAGAACTGTTGTCATCTCTATTTATATTAAATCTCTGAACAGATGTTAGGCTACACAACATGACGAGTACCTTCAGATGAGTAAAATGAGGTTTTCTTCCCCACAGTATTCATAGAACTCCACTATGCTTTTAAAAAAAAAAGATCCTAGAAATACTTCAGTTTTTAGGGAACACCATTTATTTACAAAACCTGGTTTATCTGAGAATGCTTACATGCATTTTTGCATCCTTTTGGCAACAGGAAGATTTGGTGTTGTGTTGTATTAAATTAGAATATGTCAGAAGCCTCATGCCACTGTGGCTTCTGGGGTGTTAGAGGCCCAAGAATTAGTATCTACAGATTTTCTCCATAACATAAGCTTATATCCAGAAACAAGCTACAGCCACTCATTCATTGTGTATTTACAGAAAGACAGAATATTAAAATATTAATACCTAGAATAAGGGTGAAAAGCACAATCAAACCTTGTGGTATCATTTTCAGCTACAATCAACCAAGTGTTGCCCACTCAGCTACCCCCTGTAAAACAGTAATTCTTTATAGAAATATAAAAATCTGGAAGTGCCTGAGGCATGCCTTTCCATAGGCTGAGAAGAATCAGGACCAGTTCCAGGTGATCAGGTTGCAAATAAATCTGGCTAAAAATCCCAGCCACTTAAACATTTCAAGTAATTCAAGCAGGTATGTACATTGTGTACTGTTTTGTTTTTTTATGAAAAGATAGATCCAAATCTTAACACACACACACACACACACACACACAAAAAAAATCATGTCACAGAGAGCTGGATCCCCCTCATCCAGTCTTTTAGAGCACTGAAAGATTAGTGCTGTGTCCTTTATTCCTTCTGAAATGCAATATGGATACACACAAATACGTGTATCTTACTCCTTTTTGCAAGACCCTGCTTTTAAATCAGAAGTCTCAGATTCAGAAGTTCCACCTAAATACTGGGCTGGGGAATAACATCTTTATTTTTCACCCAGGTGAATTTAACCCCATTCTCACCCTAGAAGTATTGTAGAGGGTCATTAAAGAAGACAATCGTGTTTTTTATTCTTGGAAGCCTGGAGTTAGCAATCTGGATAGCAGAAGAGAAAGGAAAGAATTACCTCCCTGGGGACAACAGGCAAGTTCTGCTGCATATTCAGCATTTTCTTCTTTTTCAGTAGCATTTTTCTGGTTTAGCTACCTGAACACCAGGCTCAAACCAGGACAACCTATTCCAGTGCTTCAGCTTTGGGTTTTCTGTTGTTTTTTACATTCTGTGACTATGTAACAGACTCAATAAATACATCATATTTATATACTGACAGCCAGTGGGACAGAAAGCCAATTATTCAAATGACAGATCTTTCAATATAGAGGAGAAGATCTATCTATGTAATTTCCAAATGGATATACAGGTCTCATACAGAAATCATGCGTGCAACCTGAGCTTGGGAAGACATCTGGTAGATATGCTCTGAATTCTATCATTGGTGAGAAAGAAAATAAAATGTTGTATTCATACTTGCCTCTAGGTGTTTTAAAATTATCATTTGGCTGCTTTTTCAAAACAAGTATTTGTGCTGTATGAAAAGAAAGTGAAAGGAAGTTTCTTAGAGCAAAATTTCATTTTCCTGTGCCATCCTTTTTCAGACTAGAGGTAAATTAAAATGAAAACTGAACATAAATCAAACTGACAGCAATAGAAGACTGACACCCAGGGTCAGATGAGCCCTCCCTTTTTTCTATAATTTCACTGCAGATCAAAGGCAAAGACTCCTCTGGGTTACAGCAGAGCTCTGTGTGCTTGAATATGATGGCAATTATATGATAAATGCACCAAACACATATGGGCATAATAGTTAATATTAAATAGGCATTTTACTGTGAAAAAACCCATTACCTTTTTCACTAACAGCTCTAAGTGAAAATTTCAACTAGCTGTCATATCTATTCTTGTATTTTCACATATAAATTCAGACACATACACATTACCTACTGAAAGTGCGTATTTTTTAATCTATCTCACAAAAGATGAGAAAAGGAAAAAAATCCCTTGTGTTATGGGGTAAGGTATCTCTGGTTTGCAAGTCATCAAAGTGGCTGTGAATGATTTAAAGACTTCTGCTATTCTACAGCAGGTAGAAAGGTTTACATCACAGCCAGAAAAAAACCCCAAAAAAACTACAAATACAAAAAGGAACTGAGAAATCTTACACTATAATTTTCTTTAATCAAACAAATGTACTGTAATCTTTCTAGTTTATTAAGACACTTCACAGGGAAAAAACACTCAGTTTAGTCTGCAACCCCAAGCTGACAGCAACCTCCCCTCTCTACATTTTATGAAAGGAACTATAGGATGAAGCAACCAAACCCCTTGATAGAACTGTGCTTAATTGATTTGTCTAAGGCTGGTGGTAGAGAGGTAATCATGGTTTACTTATGAGAAAATTAATTGATTACATTTGATGGAAGCAGCATTCAACTGAATGTGCTCGTAGCCCTCTGACAGAAAGCAGAGACTCAGACTTCCTGGCAAGTAATGAAAATTTTATCTAAGTCTTAGCCTACCCTAAAGATCACCGTCCAGTGCCTGTCTTATTATTTGCTTGACTTTCCAAAAGATTATTTTCCTTCAGCTCCTAGAAACATTAAATAAATAAAAGATTTCATTCTGTCAAATCCTTATCACTACACACAGATAGATTTCATTTCAGCATCTTCGCAACACGGTGCTGATAAAAAGCAGGATAATTATTTATCCCTAAGGAATACATGAATAACTTTCTTCATTGGCAACACACAGAGCCACAGAAATTTAGAACATTCAAAATATTTTCATTTGAGATCTGAAATAAACAGGTACTTGGCAATGATATATTAAACATAAGTACTTGATGGTTTGCCCATTGCTGCTTTTATCAATTGCCATTATTATTTCTTAGAAGGGTCAATAAAACACATCCCTGATCTGATGGCTGCTGTTAAAGTTTATGTTAAAGTTTTATTGTGAAATACTAGCTAAAGCATTACCCCTGTATGCAGTACATTTGGGCAAGGCAATTGAAAATACAATAAATATTTCAGCAATACACAATGAAGTTTTTCATAGCTCTCAGTCCTAGTCTCAGGAGCCCCAACTTCCCTCATTTTGCTCATTTTCATACCCAGTATTGTAGATATGAAATGGATACATATTCCTAACGACAATAGTATTATTAGCTCATAGCATTTTGATTAATTTTGTTTCTTTGGAAAACCTCTCATCTAAGAGAATAAACAAATGAAAAAAAAAAAAAAATGTGTATGTTTTCAGACAGATCCATCCCTATCCTAGAAGAGGCATCTTTTTATCAGTGTGCAGCAATAAGAAATTTTGCTACTTACTAGAGGCACTGTTCATGCCCTCACAATTTATTGATACTTGCTTATACAGAATAATTTCATACAACATAAAGGGATGGAGGACCCTCAGAGTGGGAAGGTGTAGAAATTAATTTCTTAGCTTCTGTTTGCCACTTAATACCCAAATGGCAATCATGATAACAAAAAGTCCAATGCTGGCAAGTAATCTGGGGGGAATTAATTAACACCCTTTCTCCAGCTGTGAACCATGGGACAGTGGCTTTTTTTTTTTTTTTTAAGCCTCCCAGCAAAACCAGCATTAAGACACCAGAACAGGTGAACTGGAAAGTGCAATTCCCCACAGTCAGAAATCATTGCTAACATGCAAAGAACAGATCCTATGGTCAGAACAACCAAGCCAAAAGGGGTCAGGAATACCCCATTATATTGTTCATGCACTTGACTGGAAAAAATAAAAAATGTTCTCAGATGCAGCATTCAGACTTGTTTTTATTTCAATGATACATTGACTCAGAATCATAGAATCATAGAATCGGCTGTGTTGGAAGGGACCTCAGAGATCATCAAGTCCAACCCTTGAACCACTACTGCTGCAGTTACTAGATCATGGCACTGAGTGCCACATCCAGTCTCTTTTTAAATATCTCCAGGGATGGAGAATCCACTACTTCCCTGGGCAGCCCATTCCAATGTCTGATCACCCCCTCCGTAAAGAAATTATTTCTAATGTCTAACCTAAACCTCCCCTGACACAACTTAAGACCGTGCCCTCTTGTCTTGCTGAGAGTTGCCTGGGAAAAGAGCCCAACCCCCCCTGGCTCCAACCTCCTTTCAGGGAGTTGTAGAGAGTGATGAGGTCTCCCCTGAGCCTCCTCTTCTCCAGACTGAACACCCCCAGCTCCCTCAGCCTCTCCTCATAGGGTCTGTGCTCGAGTCCCTTCACCAGTCTGGTTGCCCTCCTTTGGACCCGCTCCAGGACCTCAATATCCTTCCTGTATTGGGGGGCCCAGAACTGAACACAGGACTCGAGGTGTGGCTTCACCAGCACTGAGGATAGGGGCAGAATCCCTTCCCTGGACCTGTTGGCCACACTGTTCCTGATCCAGGCCAGGATGCCATTGGCCTTCTTGGCTGCCTGGGCACACTGCTGGCTCATGTTCAGCTTCCTGTCAATCCAGAAGCTACCTTTTTTTTTTTTCTTAACAGAAGATGCTGCACCTTTGCAAAATAATCTGTTGCAACATTACAGAACTATGTAATAATGATTATTGTATAGCTGGATTTTCTATTTTATGTCATAGCACCTGCCATGCTGATCAAAACTTTCATTATATGGAAGTAACATCTTATATGTAAGAATAATTAACAGCTGCCTCTCAGACTTTAGCAACTAAAATCACCAAGGTCTTCTGCTTTGATTGGCTAAGTGGCTCATATTTGTTGAGCTTGTTTGGGAGGTAAAAGAGGTTAATGAGGCATTCTAAAAAGGAGTATAAATAATACTCAAAACTTTGATGACAGAAGATGAGCCTGGTGGAAATATGTAGGTGTCTCAGAAGGAAACTGTAATAACTTCCAATAAGAAATTGTAATAACTTCCAATTCTGATTGAATAATAGTATTTAAATAAATTCAAGTTCTGAATAAAATTGAATTCTAAATTAATAAATTCATTTATAACTCTGAAGGAGAAAAAGCACAGTATCAAAAAACCTGGTCTCTACTTTGAAACTATTATACTGGAATAAGAAAAAAATCCCTAGCTCAAAGTCATGTGGAAAAAAATGGCAAAACTACCAGGAGAATCAAACTCTGCCTTCCAGTAAATTTCTGTGAATTCTCCTTCAAGTGGCACAAGGTTTACAAGACAGAGTAATAATTTTCTATTATATACAAATGCTGAAAAGAATCTATTTCTATGTAAAATAAAACAGATGCCACTGCAGTTTAGCTACCACTATTTTACATCTTATTCCAGTTCTAGATTACTCTGTTTCCATTCACATTACTCTGCTGCCAGGAACTTCCAACTCATGGCACTGAGAAGGTTTCAAAATGCAAACCAGAATAAGGACAGTAAATGACCTTACACCAAAAGAGAAAAAAAATTGTGTGTAAAACTCTCTCCTAAATAGGTGATATTAAAAATAATAAATGTTCAGGCACCAGAAGGATTTTTTTAATGCATGCAGTCGGTGGCTTTATATTTGTATTATATTAATATGATTTTATATATATTATAATGTGTACAATGTAATATAATATATATTGTATTTTAGCCAGACATTTGGTTGTAGTTGCAAGCAGGTTTAATGTCTTATCAGTTTAGTGTTTAAGTCTGCTGAAAGTTCATTTTGATCTTTTAATGAAAAGCCTTTTCTAATGTAGCCTTTTAAAACACAGAGAACTTTTAATACATAAAAGTCATGGTTCAAGGATCCCCATGGACAGTAACCTAAAAAAAATGGAACATGAACTTAATTTGAAAACTGGAACATGAATTTAATTTGAAAATTTATCAGCCATTGCTTCATCTTCTGTAATGTAGATTAAACTTCACATGAATTCCACACTCCAAAACACCGTACAAGTTAGACATGTTTCATGTTTCATTTCAAATGCAGATGGACTTAATAGTTCAGGGTTAGTAGAAGTTGAAGGTGTTACAGAAAATAAGCACAAAAGGGTAAAAATTAAACCCAAAATTAAACTCTGAGTTTCCAGTTCCCTTAGACAAGATTTCTACAGAGAGAAAAACTGTCACCAGCTGCTTCTAGAGCAGCTGATTACATAAAGTAGTAAAACTTCCCCTGAACAAAAGTAAAATATAATATGGAGAAATGCCAAGTGTAAGTCAAGGAATCAAAAAAAGCTTGATTTGTTCTAAAAAAGCCAGTGATCAGAGTGGATCACTACTGATCTGTCATGTCAATGAAAGCTGAAAACATACTTAAACACTGTGAAATAGTCCCGTATCTTCTAAATAAATTGCTTTCTTGAGTGAATATAAATTCAAGGAGAAGACTAATGTAGGATGATTCACTTAAAGATCCCTAGGCAGGCACAGTGAGATTTTCTTATGTTTTTGGTGAATTCAGTTCTGCTGAAATACAGAAGGAAAAGGTCACACGTCAACTTTCTGAGAGGTTAAATCAGCTTTTACATCAACTAGCAAAGAGAATGGGTCTTTTACAGTCTGGGGAAGGACACGTTGGAATAATCAGCTTCAATGAGAGCAGTGAAAGTCAGAGAGGAGAGAACAGGTTTGGACGTAAGTGCTTATTTTCCATGCTACCATTTACTGCCAAAATACATTCAGTACCTTCACATTTTCAGAGTCTTTGTTATTCAGAATTTATTTTTTTAAAGAAAATATAAATTAGGTTTTTAGAAAAGAGCTGTTAAAACATTCCAAGAAATCATTTTGGTTTCTTAGAGTTACCTACAGAAAGATCATAGATACTAAAAGTTTTGAAAAGCTGCCATGAAAGCAACTGTGAGATTTGTCTCTTAGTAACAATACTCCAGAAGTCCAAAAGTAGAGCTTCCTCCTTTGGTGTGAAAACCAAACTCAGCAGAGCTCAAGATAAACTTGACTATCAGCAAGAGTGGAAACAAGACACAAAATAATCAAAGCATGTGGCCAAGTAGTCAGCCTCTCAGATTATTTCAAAGAATCATTCTGGTTGGAAAAAAACCTTGAAGATCACAGAGTCCAACCCTCTGAGATGGCAATGGTGACCACGAGAGCACAAGAGTGTGAAGTGCATGTGGGGACCCTGCTCTGGGGAACAGAAGCTGTGGGAGAAGAAGCTGACAAGGGGATAGGTTCTTCATATACTGAAGCTCTGCTACAGCAAACCTGCTCCTTAGGGAAGCTGCAGTAGAAAAACCTATTCCAACAGCATGTTTACAGCATCCCAGAAGCTCCACTAAATCCTACTTATCTTGTTGACTGAGAAAAAGTGCTGTGCTGTGTAGGTCAGCAATGTGATTTTTTAAAAATTTTTTATTTTTTTAATAGGACATCATGTGAGCAATGTTAGAAATCAACCACTATAAGAGATACTGCATGAAACACACAAAGTAAATACACTTTGTTTTTTCAAGTTCTGATGTTCTTGCCCTACTGCATCTTTTTTTCTTCTGACTAAAAAATATCAGCTCAAGCTCTCAATTCTGTGATTCGCATCACCTGCCATAATTATTGATTTTATTTACCTCCTACTGCAACCTTCCTGCTGACAAGAATCAAGGCTCATTTACAGCCATGCTGGTGAGTTGCTGTCTCAGATCAGTCAGGTTATTGTATTTGGTTGATATAATGCAGCTTAATTTTCTGAAAGAGGAATAGTTTATTGTTTTCTTTTAAGAATGCTCAATGCTGTCAGTTCCACTGAGGCAGAAGAAGAAAAGGTTTTTAACTGAAGCCATGACATTGACTAGAATATTGTCAAATTTAATACAGATTCCATGCCTGCATCACCCTAACAGGAAAAAGTAAGCTGGTTAAAAGCACAGTTGATCACACACAACTGTACTCAGAGGAATGTTCTCTGAAATGTTAATCACTTAAGTCCTGCTTGTCACAGAGAAAAGCAGTCACAATCCACAGAAAAAACTCTCCTGTTAACCTTATCCAAATGCAAACGTAACCCAGAGGGAACATGAGTTAATTGGATAAAAATGTACCAACAATAGATACATCACCTAAAAACACCACCAGAATCACAAACCTGAACCCCCTCCCACCAAAAATTGAAGCAACCACAGGACAGAAAAGCACCTGAATTCTTTGGCCAGACTGAATGAAATAATGGAACTGGTGTCATTTTGTGTCACCCTGCAGAATTGAAGCTAAACTTCATACAAGGAAACAGAAGTTTTTTCCTCTGTGAGTGATTTCTTTAAGATTTCAGACTTAACCTTTCTGCTGCTTAATGAATAAAGGATGGAACTTTTAAAAACAGAAAGACAAAGTAAAGGAAGAAAAGACAAAGTAAATCTTCAATTAAATCAGTCCTCTTGGTTGCCTGGTTCAGGCAAAAGCAATAGACCATATGGTTCAAGTGCCTAAACTTGCTTTCAGGTTTCTGATGAGTTTGTCTCTGTGGGATTGTTTCTGTCAGCAGCAAAATTTTTTTATGGTTTAGAATTTGCTTGCTAGCAGCCACCTGCTAATAACACCCCCACAGATTAGTGGGGTGCTCAGGAGTTTGAACGTAGATTAAAAAGTAATTGAGAAGGTTGGAGAAAACACATTAGAAACTATAATACCCACTTGAAGCGACCTCTTTCTTGTTTTGGAAATAATTTCTCTTTAGGACATTCAATTCATCAACCCACGACTGGAAAAGTGAGCTATTTGCAGTTCAGTAACTAAGTAGTAGATTTCCAATTTCCTTCTCCAACACCACTGCACACCATTTGTTTCAGGCATTAAGAGATACTACACCAAATTTTGCTTCAATAACTCTGACTACAGTTTCTATGAATAGCAAGTTAATAATAAATTCAGATTTCCTCTCTCACTGCAGTGCCACAGCACATCAAGAAGATGTAGAAATCTAACCATGACAGGATGCTCTGATAACTCTGGTTAAGCACAGTGCAGGACCTCATCTGTCTCTAGAAATCAGAGATGGACTCCAGCCAGATCTGAAATCTTTCATTAGCTCCTGCCAGTTACTACATTTTGAATCTCTTCTCACTAGTTCAGCCTTGCATTTGGCCAGGGAGAGGCAAGAACCAAAAGCACCATTAGCATCACTGTGATGTATTGCTCCTGGTACTCAATCAGCCAATATCCTCTCTCAAACCTCTCACTGCCAGACAGATCTCACCCTGTGCATATGCTTATGATTTAAACAACTTACCTGGAATCTAAGAATCATTTTTCACAGAGCAGATATGTTAGTGACTGTAAACTATTGACAAAAAAGAAATGGAAAACCTGGGGACTATTGAACAACTACTGGAAAGACTTGGGTGTTTTGCATTAATAGTATTCAAAGCAACATAATGACTTTGTAAGTCACTGAAAGGAGCAACATCCACACCATTTATCACTCTTTTCACCACAAATATTTTAAAGAGGTAAGTTTTATGCAACTGCTATTATGCAATTGTGGCTTGAAAACCAAGTCATGTGTAGTTCAGCAAGCCCTTCATTAATCCTACAAAGTTTCATTACACCTGTTTTTTCTATTATTTTTTTGTTGCTATAATACAAAGGTTTTATCCCCCTGGAATTAATAATTTTAAAATCTTTTCATTTCCTCAGGAAATGATCTGTTTTTACAGAGCAGATGAAGTACAGGGTTTTCATAGCCATTGATCTTTGAGGACAGGCCACGTTTTAATAAATTCGTGTAACACCTGCCCACAATAAGGAGAAATAAACACTGTTTCTGCAATTTATACTGTTTTAGTGATTGGACACAATTTATTTGGAGTAAAGTCAGCAGCTACACCACCTTATGACTAGGGTTTATTTCAGCAGATCAATACTGATGTACAGTGCAGTAACCCTAAGGAGAACACAGCCCATGTCTGTGTGTAACAGCCTCAGCCCTGCTCAAACACACCTGCAAACACCACTGCAACAACAAGCACTGTTACACTGCTCTAACAGGAGGGGAAAAAAAAAAAAGAGCCCAGATGAGAGCAATGTCCTTAGATTTTACACTTCTATCTGGAATGTTTTATTGCTTCTGCAATGATGACTGACAACTGGTTTGAGAGCAGTACACTGCAGCTTCCTGTGGCAAAAGCACAATCTTCTAACACCACATCCTCTAAAATTTACTTTGTTTCACATTTGAAGACTTTACCTATCCAAACATATCTGAAAAGGAAACCTTGCTTCTCAGCAAAGAAGAATTGAGATCCTTTATTTCTGATTTGGAAGGAAAAAAAAAAGTCTTCAATTACTTTGGCAAGATCTTATTGAAAAGCCATTTTACAACCAACACAGAAAGGATATTTGGGTTACATACAATGATAAAACTGGGAACTCCACCTTATTGAAATACAGATAAGGCACAGGGGTCAAATTTAATAACTGGACCAAGGTATTTGAAACGCCCATTTAAGAATGCTCTTGAAGAGAGTGGGACATTTTTTCTTAGACCCTAAGGATTAAAAGTATGGTTTTGAAACTCAGGTCTGAGACTTGCTTTGGCTGAATCATATTCTATCAATTTCATCTGATTCTAGATGGAATCAGAAATGTAACTTCATCTACACATGACAGTGACTGTCAAGTCAGAGAGGCAAAGAAAGACCTTGAATGCTGAAGTTAATTTCTGTTATAAATTTGAGCACACAGAGGTTGATCATTTGCTAATTATTGCCTCAGCTATGATGATGATGAAGTCTTTAGTAGCAGTGAGAAAAAAAATCATACTTTGGAATCACCATATTATGATGATTTACATTTTACTTGACAGATCAGTAAGCAGTGAAAACATGCTAGAGCAGTAAGTGGGATACTAAACTGAAATGTAAATGAATATAAAACTTTTTTCACTACTGGAAGACACACAATTTACTGCATTTGGCTGATTCTTCTTCTTCAAAATCCTGACATTAAAGAGCTATGCAAATGCTACTGTGATTTACTGTCCCTTTACTGTTTTTCTCCTACATGAGTTATCTTAAATTGATAAATTGAACTTAAAAATTCCATAGCAACTTTTAATAAGGATGTCAGAGAGCTTGATAAAGTGAATTAATCAGTTAATCAGAGCACCACAATGAGGTATTCTATGCAAGGACACAGCAAAACACAAAGGTAAATAGGGAATACATAAAAGAGGAATAAATTCAAAAGTAATGATAACAGAAACAGAACTGTACTTTGTGACTCAGGTGTACCCGAGACTGAAAATGAGGACATAAAACCAGAAGGATTTAAGACGAAGCTTTATAAAAGGAATTACTCCTTTTTACAGCGACTGTACAAAATGGGAGAAAATAAAGGGAAATGGAGATCCGTGAAAAGTCATTTCCATTCTTTATGTGATGGCCTTAAAGTAATCAGCAAAATCTATACCTTTAATAAAAAGACTCCTTGGTACTTTCAACTGGAGCTGACTACAGACTCTGCTTTACTGTTCACTTCTTTGCCTTTTCTAAATCTTTGCAAGGACCAAGCTCTGCCTGCAGTTCCCTTAGAGCAAAACAAATTGACCCTGTCCTGCTCAGTCAGTAACATCATCCAGATTTGAACAGCAGCTGCAGAGCAAATCAGCCTAACCCTCTGTCATTCATATGATAAATAGCAGTCACAGAATTAACAAAAATACTACCTAGGCCCAGAGGCTTCATGGAAGCCTCATAGACCAATACTCGTTGCATTAAGAACAAAACTACCCAGAAATACAAAGTGTTTTGGCTCAAAGTTGAAGGAACAGACCTACCCCAGCTGAAGCCACAGAATACAAGCTGCAGTGGGAAAGATTTCATTTATTTAACACACTATAATTAATACAATCATTAATTAAATTCTCAGATTATAATTTTTTTTGTGAGTGTTGATATTCAATACCCAATACATTCTAGTGTAACAAATACATGAAAAAAGCACCCTAATTCTCAAGGTTAGCGTAATAATTTTTTTAAATAATTTTTTTCAAGTGGTATATTAAGAGAATTATGAAAAAGAGTAAATGTGGAAGTTCATACTGTAGTCTCAAAAAAAGATATTCTTAATTAATGCTCTTTTATTAGGAAAATAGTAAGAAAAAACCAATTTTCAGAACAACTAATAAAAAAGCCACCCCAAATGAAAGCCAAGATATTTCTGTAAGGAGATAGCAGTCTTCCATGTCAGCAGAAATTAATCAAACTTGAAGGAAACCTATAAAATCTAATTCAGTTTCAGCATCTGCACATGAGAAGGTTTATGCAGCAGCTCAACTGACCAAATAATAGGTTAAAATCTGCACAACAAAGAGACTTCTACATCAAATTATAAAGAGTTTTCTTTTGCTTCTAAGGTGGAATCTACAGCAGCTCCAACCCAGGCTGTTTATGCTTGACAGATTTCCCATGAGAGTTATTAGCATATTTATCACAAGTATTTCTATGTGTGAGGCTCCATTTTGACAACACCCAATGAAACAGGTTCATCTCAAGCCTGCAAATTCAAGAAATCCTCAAATCCAAATCCCTGTACCTAGCCTCAAAATATACTCAGACCTCAGCTTTCCTTTAACTCTGTGTGCCCTGTGTTTCACACACTTCCAGTTTTCCACATTTTGGCCTCAAGCAATGAAAATATTCCATAGAAACAGAATGCACAATACTGCTACTCTGGACAAGATAGTGGGTATCTCAATAAGGAAACTTTGTTTCATGCAACACTGTTAAGCTCCTAATATCTACACCCCAAATTAAAACCATTTTGAACCACACTCGTTTTTCAAGTGAGTTTGTCTGTCAAAAGTTGTGAGCCAACTTTTACTGATTTTCTAAGAGCAGACAAGCCATATCCAAAACACAATTCTGCTCTGCTGACCAAGAAAATTGTCCATGAAAATCCCTGTAAAACATGGGGGCTCCTAAATTTCAGCAACACTCTAAACCAGTAAACATGTTATTTGGAAAGACTTGCAGGCTGAGTAGATGTGTTTGCCAAAAAGGCTGCAATAAGAGATAAAATGCTTCATAACAATAGATGAGTTTATAGCCCTCTCTCATTTAGCATCACTTCTGCTCTGCACTGCAAGACAGGGATGTTGGGAAAAAGGAATGTGGGACCTGTTACAGGGATCTACTGGAAGATATGATAATGTCTGGTGAAACACCAAGAAGATGATGTTGGTTGTGGTTCTATTTCACAAACCCTAAAACTGCAGAAATGATTTATTCCTGTTGCACAACCACTGCCCACACATGCCTTCCCAGCTACAGATTTTGGCTGCCATCAGGCCCCTCCAGGAGCTCTGAGGCTCAGCAGTGGCACCTGGTGGCTATTCTGTACCACATCCATTTACCTGCGGTATCCTAAGGGAGTTTGTGGACTACTTAAAAGCAAGTTTAATTTTTCCAAATATCTAAGAATATATGGAAGTTTTTTTTCTGATTAAAAAGGCTCCTGTACCTCTGCCTATCTTTATAAAGTAATTTTCTCATTTCAGTTTTCAATCTGTGTTAGGTTCTATTCTGCTCTAATGCTGGTTGGTTGTATTTTTTTTTAATATGACATCTTTTTCCTAATCACCTGGGCATTATTCTAACAGCCCTTCTCTGGTCTATGCAACGATGACAGTATCAGCTGATGAATCTTTCCTCCCCTTTTAAGTGTATTTTAGATTGGTGTTTTGACTGGAGTGGATTCTTTTTAAAAAAATCAAATATTAACATTAAAAGCTAGGAAACACAAATGTGGAATGATTAGCCAAAAAAACAAAATTAAAAAAAATCAAATTTAAAAAAAATGATAAAGGAAAAAAGAAAAAAGAACTTCTTATGCTAAATAAAATCCTAGATCTTTTTTAGAAGCCGGAGTTGAACTCCGGTCCCAAGGAGTCCACAGGCAAGGCAGAAGAAATATGGATGTTAAAAGATATGACAAAACCATATAAACCTGCACAATGTACAAATCACCAGATCAAGCAGATTATTTTGCATTTAGAGATGTATTTGTTCTAGAGTTTAAACCCTTACTGTCTTCTTTGAGGTACATCAACTTTTAAGCTCAGAATTAAACATGCCAGATGACAACTGTGTAAAATACATGTTTAACACATAAGAGAAAATATCTTCTGACAGCCTCAGCTCTTTGTTTACTGTACCACCTCTGTATAAAGATGCCAGGCATACTTTTGCTTCTCTTTATATTTAATTCCTTGTAATACCTTGGTTTGGTTTTCAAAAAACCCTTGCACCTAAAGATGGCACAATAAAATACCTCATCATCAGTATTGTGACAGGACACTGGGGAAGGGCCATGGAAGGCTGCTGAGGAGCTCAGCTGGCAGATGTGTGTGTGATGGAGAGACAGAGAGCACCTTTCTTCCCTAAATTTTACAGAGCATAACCAGCTGCAGTTGCAGTTCCCTGCTCAGCAGAAATGTCCTGCTTGTAAAGAGCAGACAATTCAACTGGATGTCCTTCAGGAGGTCGAGCAGCCAAAGCTTTTTCCCCCTAGAAGCTGCACTTCACTGGTACCCACACAGAAAAATACAGAATGACAAAGGTTTCCATGGACACTGGAATTAAAGAGCCACACTGGTGCCAGCATCTGTTCTTCTCTAGTGTAGATGGCAATTTTTATCGAGTTTTCTCAGACTCACTGCAAGTACTGGCTTAGGTAAGCATATGAATTAATATGAATTAATAACCTATCATCAGTATAAATAATTTTTTCCCCTCCTTTGAGGTGCTTCCAAGCATATGTTAAAAATAAGTAACACAAGCAAACCAATCTGAATGCTGGCTCATTCAAACAGATCTCGAGGCTCACTATACTACCAGTCCATTAGAAAAAAGCTTAAGTAACCAAACCTCATATCACATATCCTTAAGGTCACTAAAATGTAACATCAGTGGAGAAAAGAGATTGAGTTTTCATTGAGAAAACTCTTTTAGACCTCATGTGTTTTAATTTACAGGATGCTAGTGAAAGCAAGTTGATGACTTTACTCCCAGTATGTCAAGCACTGCTAGAGTAGGCTTTCCAGGTAAAACTCATCACCTGACACTGTCCCCAGAAGCAATGGAAAAGGTGGGAAATGCTCTAGTGAGCAGAGGGGAAGCATCAAATCTACCATTAGCACTGCACCGCATCCCCAAGTCCCAGCATGTGCCTGCACACCAAGAGCCATCTCTTCCCCACTAACATCAAGCAGCAAGCAAGGAGTGCCAGGTAAGGGTTCTCAGAACATACTGCTGTGCTCAAAGCATACATAAGGATGCTATAAAAACTTATCATAATATTAAAAGAACACATCTATATATAGGAGAGCAATCTAAGGAAACCCAGAACAAGTGTGGATTATATACCTGCCAAATGCTTTACATCTATGGCAAAATATTGGGAAAAGCCTGTTTGAAAAATATTTTCCTGGGAGAAACTGCCTCTAAATGCATTATAACCCCTTCAAGAATATATGATTCCTAATTTTAATATACAACTCCTAATCCTATTTTGGTAATTCATATCAAAATATGATGTAGAACCTGTGGACACAGGATGCAGAATTACAGACATATCAGTGCCTGGCCTGCCTGCCTGTCTACAAAATCAGCACTCACCTGATGTGGACTGCTGAGCTAAAAATGGTACTATCCCCCAAAGTCCTCAATACCTTAGTTTTAGACATTAAAAACAACAACAACAACAAAAATACACTCCAGCCCACTAAAAAATACTTTATTGGCAACAATAAAGAAAAAAATATTTCTGCAACTTGTAGCTTCTGAAAATCAGTGATAGAGGCACAGGCAGCTTAACTTACTTTTTCCTCCTGACCTCAAGTGACCCAGCATCTGTTTTCCAAACGTAGTTGTTTTGGAAAATGCTATGCATTTGGAATAATTACTCCTAATGTTGATAGCAATTCTTTGCTATGGTTATAACAAAAAACTGTGTCTTTTACCTATTACTAGATACTCTTCCTTCAACAAAGTACATTGCTATCACCTCTTCCAGCATGAAAACTACATTTCACAAACATCTATCTAAAGTAAGCTTCTAGACTTAACCTAAAAGAATATGGCAAGCAATTTCCAATGAGAGATTTTTCTAGAAGGCCTTGTCCTAAACTAGCAAGGCTCTGTAAATATAATTATGTTTGTGAAGATGAACACAGATCCACAATTTCCTTAAATACTGTCAATCTCATGCAAATGATCAAATTTAGTTTAGCTCTTGGTTGCACCAAACCACATATAATGAAAACCTCCACCTGCTACAGAAGGAATAACTTCTCTCCTTAAAATACCTGACGTGTCCACAGCAAGCTAGGCTTAAATAATGATTCACTGCTATAGATTAAATGCACAAAAGGCTACTTTTTATCTGCATGTGATTATTCCAGAACAAAACACTGTGCAATTACTAAAAATATATTAAAAAGTCTAGTGTGCACTGATAGGATTCCCAAAGGCAGCCTTATTTTAAGTGTCATATTCCTTCTATTGGTATTCTCTTTTCCATTTGAGAATCAAATGCAAAATTCAGGATGCTTCCAAAAAGTTAGAGTGTAAATAAAAGATCTTTTTCATGTTATGCCCATCAGTAGATGAATATGGCATAATCTGCTTGTTAGAAGATAAATACCTTGCCAAAATTAACAGATCTAATACCTTAACCTGTTGTACCACGTTAGCCAATTACAGAGCAAATTATGGAGAAATCCAGACAGAGGACCACACACAATAACCTCCTTAGCAAAGCCATGCAGTGCCTTCCAGTATCTGCAATTAATTATCAATTACCTCAAACCTATGAGACCTCAAACACCAACAGCTTGCTCTGTTAAAGCCTCGTTTTGTTTCCTTTGCATCTCAGAATGACTTGAGCTCTAGAGAATAAGATCCAGCCCATTCAATCACATAGTGCAATGGGTTCAGTTCAACCAGATGAAAGGAGCCAGATGAAAATATCATCAGTGAGAATAAACTAACTAAAACCCTAAAACCTCACAATGCTCTCACCCAAGCTTCTGTAACCCCCGTGAAAGTTACATCCATAACGTTGCAATGGGTTTTTTGCATTATAGTTTTAAGTCTTATTACAGAAGGAAGCATGAAGGAAAGTACACAGTGTTGTGACAGTCACATTAATCTACTCATCTGGATTCTGTGTCCATCCCTGGACAACTGAGGACAAGACAAGCAACTCCATGAGTGGCTAGAAAAGTTGCACAAAGCTCTTATCAGCTCCTCTAGTTCATGCCTTGTTAACAGAAGTGGTCTGACAAACAAGCTTCACACAGTAAGACCTCAGTCTTCAGAAACATCATCATGGTACTTTCATAAATACTAAATTCACTTGCAAAAGTCTTAGAGGCCCCAGTGATGTAATTTCATCTGCTGAAGCTGTTGACTCAGTGTGATGGAAATGTTTCATACATTTGCATTCATATCACATTCATAATGGTTTCAAAGGAGCTATTTAATGTCAATTAAATGCTATTATAGTGTCAAAGTGAGTTCATTTTAAATATATTTTTATTCTTCCTTAATACTTTGTTGCAGTACTTCTACTCTTTTAGTTCAATAATGGTACAGCAAAGTTAACTGACTACAAATGAACTGAAATAATGAGCAATTTCATTTTGTTCCCAAAGCAAATTACATTGGCCCTTGCCTGTCTGCCTGTCCAGTTTAAACCACAGTCTCTTCTATTTGTCCTCCAACAGTGAACAAACCAAGACTTAAGTGGATAAGTGTAATAATATATGAACTACTATTGGAGTAGCTCCTCTTCCTCCTTGACGTATTTCTAATGATGTTTTGTCTGTTTTCCAGCTTCTGCACTTAGCCACTGAGGACAAACTCATTCTTTTTTGCCTTTTATCAATGCTTCATTCTCCCATCCTTCAGAAGTTTTTAGGCTCTCTCACTGTAACTATTTCTGTTATCTTCCTAGCAGTTCCCTGCTTTAATGAACCAGTCATAAAAGTTTCCCTTGGTTTATTTTTTTTCCCCCATTAATTGGTAGACCACAGTTCTACCTGGCACTCAATTGTTTTTTGAGCTAATTCTGATATAATACCTCTTTCATCCACTCCTCACAGTCACACTCTCACAAAGACCTGTACCCTGGATAGATTTATTTAGTTATTTTTAATTTAATCTGTGCTTGTCATCTATTTTTTTTAGTAGCAGTACACACTGCTATAGATGGTAGCAGTTAAGAAGCCCTCAACGTGATGGGAGTTTCTCTTATTATGTATTTAAAAATGCTTTCACATCTGTTCCATATGAACCGGCACAAAAATGTCTGACCCCAAGGTGCAACAAATCTGTCTAAAAAGCATGAAGTTGTTTCCAGGTTACATCTGCTCTGATAGATTAAGGTTAGATTGATGGGGCAAGAGAACAAGACAAGGAATAGTTATCTTCTCCTACAAGCACTAGAAAAGACTGGGTAAGTGTGAATTTCACACTTTGCTGTCCATGTCAGTAGCCACGTTTTAGCCTTAATGATATGCTCCTAACTTTCTAATTTCATGTTTATATCCACTTGCTTCACACAGAAAAGCACTAGCTAGGGGGCCAATACGGGATCAGTCACTGGAAAAGGCAGAAAGGGTAAAATGATGTTTTCTATTGACAGCAGTATACATGGTAACTAGGCTGCTCAGTATCTTCAAGACAACCTGTGTTTGCCTGAAAACATTCCTACTAACACCACCTTCAAGCATAATAATATATAATTTCCCAAGATGAGACATTTAACTATAGCGTGAATTCATTTCTAAACATTAAGACATGGGAAAACAAAGGTACATTCAATTAAGAAAACCATGATATGAAACTACAATTATTGCTGTATAAAAGCAACTGTGGAACTCAGCTCTGAATACAAAAATCTGATCAAAGGGAAATAAATTCCTAAATGCTTCAGCAGGCAGAAAAGCCCAAGTCATTTTGTACCTACAAAGAGAAGTAGTTATTCTCCAGAGGGGATAAGGGATGGACAAGAAAGATTGGTCATGCTAAGGGATGTCTCTAGAAAATGCTGAAACCTCTATATTGCAGATTTTGACACTGATTTTTTCAACCATAATTTCATTAATTCAACAAATGCCAATATACCTTACTCCCTCTTCTCAAGGAGGCAAGGATATTTTAAGGTCACTTATAAGACCACTTGTCTTTGAGAAACTATTCCCAAGAGTAACACCAAGTTTCACAAAGACCATGGCAACTTCAGCTCTCTCAGAAGAAGCCTGCTCTTACATTAAAAGCAGCCACAATGTGGAAAGGCTAGCTGTTTCTTTATTATAGCACTTATAAAACCCATCAAAGATGTTTTACATGGCAAGAATTCTAATTTGCCTTATGTCTTTAGGAGCCTTGGGATGAGATTTCTAAAAAAAACCAAACAAACCAACCAAAACAAAAAAAACACAAACAAAAAAGAAAGTATTGCAAGCTCCTCAACCAAGACAAATATTTAATTCCAGGAACTTTCAAAGATAGTCTTTGAAAAGACTACATAATTCTAACTTGCCTCTCTAGTTTTGTAACAGATTCCATAGATTCCAGAAGCTCTAATTTCAGACACAGGCTATAGCACACTACAAGGTGGCTACAGTAGCCCTCTGGACTTTTTTTTCCAGTCAGGTTAACTTCTCTATAAAGATGCAATGGACACAGTAAGGTTAAACCACAGTAAAGAGGGATCTCTCATCAGCTCCAGCTTTAGAAGTAGCATTTTTCATGGGTTTTTCTAGCTTGCTGTCAGTCATTAGACAACGGGTGTTCCTAATGCTTCCTGTGTGAGTAGCTAAAATGTTCTATTAATATAAAAAGGCAATTGGGAAGCAGGCTCTAACACAAGCTGCCTTTGCTCAGCTCTGTCAAGAGAACAGAGGAGTAGAATGATCTGCACAATCACAAACCAGATTAAATAACCACAAAAAAATCTCTTGGAAAGCTGCTCAAAAGGACCCAAAGGAACTGAATAACGGCAGCAGTCACACTGCTTCCCTGACACTTTATGTAAAGTTGACCTCTCTGAAGGTTTCACATCCTTCCTAGGAGCAAACACAATGTCCCAACCAGAACCCAAAATGTTAAGATTGCAAAAGTGGATAAAGACAGAAGATTTTCATTAATCCAGCCTGATTTTAATTAATCCAGCTTGCTTTTAATGCCTTAAAATACTGATTTAGAATATCACTGCTTTTTTTGAGTCTTGACTAGGGAAAAAAATAGTCCATTTTAAACAATCCGTGCATCATCACAATACCAAGCTTCTGCAAACACTTTTCTTTCAGTAAACTTATTGAAAACATAACTACATATAAGTATATATAAGTACATATTGGAAACAATTTCTTAATATAATTGTGGTAACTTACAACAGAAATTCTACATAGGTTGCTTATGTCCCTACATGCCACAGGACCATTCACAGACCATACCTGTGCTTCCTGACACCTTTTTGGAAACTTAATCTTTTCAAGAGCTCCTTAAAGCTTCTGCTTATATCAAAGCACATTAGCTGAGTCTTATCAAACTGGTTAAAATTGTTGGAATTTGGTACAACAGAAGAAAGGGCAGCTATCAAGAAAGTTGAGTCAGTTACTCTTTGTAAGACTGAACTGATATTCAGCACATTGCAGTCAACTACCTAAATGTCTCTTCCACCCTCTCTTTAGTTAAAATACCAACCTTTGAATGATTGTAATATAAATCACAAATGTGATTTGCACTTCTGTGATGTAAATCAATGATATCTCTTTCCTACACCTGGGATAAGTAAATGCAATAATGTTTGGGGGATTTTTTGACACACATTTATTACTGTGTACCCTTCTTAAGCCTCATCTAGGTAATGGAGATGGGTTTAATGCTACAGTAATAAACAAAGAAATTTGCTCCTTGCAGAGATAAGCAACTCTCTTCAGAAACAATTTCCAGCTATCTGAAGAAGCATATACTTCATAATCTGTTGCTCAATTTATCATTGCCTAATAATTTTAAACACAGGAAAAGCTAATACATTAAACTCAGGTTTCTGATCTATGAATTATACATTTTTTTTTCATTTAAAATCATTACTACTGAATATCTGCTGTAGTGTTAATATTTTGTTGTAGTACATAGAGATCTGCAAATATCTGGGGTCAACATGAGTCAAAAGGCTAGAAGGAAAGTGAAAAAAAAAAACATGCCAATAATCACAGCAAGTGTTTCAACATCTGTTGATCTACTTGGTTTCCCATGGCAATCTTTCATTTCATGACTGCAAATTACTCATGCATATTCTTTCTTCCTAATTATGGGCCTTAAATTTATGAAAGCCTCAGTAATTCATAACAAACAGGTTACCCTTTAGATTTGGTGCAAAACAAATCACCCTTGGACAATTCATCTCCTGTAGGGCAAAGTTCTTTTAGCCAAATAATTTCAAGGCAATATTAATTCAAGAATATTTTTTATTTCATTTTTGTGAAAAGCAGTACCAAAGAGATGGACAAGTAGTGGAACACACTGCCATAATATCTAGACACAGAACTTAACAGTAAACACAAAAGCATCTACTATGTTTCCATGAGAAGTGAAAACTTTTTTTTATGGCTTTGAAGCAAACAATGACAAATAGGGTGACATTAAAAAATATATAATTTAAAATTAACCCACATCTATTGTTTATAGGGGAAGTATGGCTGCACTTTATCATAGAATCATAGAATTGGCTAGGTTGGAAGGGACCTCAGAGATCATCGAGTCCAACCCTTTTACCACCATTGCAGTTGCTAGACCATGGCACTGAGTGCCACATCCAGTCTCTTTTTAAATATCTCCAGGGACAGAGAATCCACTACTTCCCTGGGCAGCCCATTCCAATGCCGGATCACCCTCTCCGTAAAGAAATTCTTTCTAGTATCTAACCTAAATTTCCCCTGGCACAACTTAAGACCATGGCCTCTTGTCTTGTTGAAAGTCATCTGGCAAAAGAGACCAACGTCCACCCGGTTACAACCTCCTTTCAGGGAGTTGTAGACAGCGATGAGGTCTCCCCTGAGCCTCCTCTTCTCCAGGCGGAACAGCCCCAGCTCTCTCAGCCTCTCCTCATAGGGTCTGTGCTCGAGTCCCTTCACCAGCCTGGTTGCCCTCCTTTGGACCTGCTCCAGGACCTCAATATCCTTCCTGAACTGGGGGGCCCAGAACTGGACACAGGACTCCTGCCATGTTCTAGCATTGCAGAAAGAACTATTGGACTAGAGCTGGTACATGAATGTTCAATGCTCTTCAAATATCTCACACTGCCCTTGATTTCCACACTGTATGCAGGAGAAAAGTAAAACCTGCAGAACATCTATACTACTTATTACCCAATATATATATATATATTTTTAAATTGAGACTCTGATCCAGTTCTTTTTGATATACAAAGATGCAGACAGTGACTTTTGTGTGTGTGAGAATGCATCTATTAATAGGATTATTAAAATGTCTCTAGAGCATTTTTTCCCCCTGAGTTTCAATTGTGCCCATGAAAATAAGGCTTTGATGCAAGATTTGACTCCCTAAGGCCATCCCACTGTTAAATAAGAAATCTAGATTCACATCTGTGCCATATGCTATATTTAACTGCATGTCTGAAACTTACATTAACCCTTCCCTGAAGTTTCTGCTTTGGTATTTTTCTACTCTACTGAGTTTAAAGACCTGAATCAGTTTGTATTACAAGGCAGTAGATGAGTCTGGAACTTCATAAGAAAACAAGAGTTTTAGTCCCAACTATGCAACAAGGTCTGAACAAATGATCCAGAGCAGGTTTCTCCACCAGCACAAGCTTCTGAAAGCTAAATTCAGTTTGCTGGACAGAACCCACTGATCAAATACTGAGTAAAGATAGTATGTATGGGTTTAAATTTTCTTTCTTTAAAAAGCTACCAACTGGATGCCTGAACCACTGGGATTCTTCCAAAAACCCAGACACCTATCCTAAAAGAATACAGACTTTCCAAAACCTTCAGGTAATTTCTTCAAATTCCAACTTCACTTGTAAGATCTGAGCAACTTCTGGCTCAAGCACACGGAGGTTTCATGAGGATAAACACAGTGAAGAATGATGAAGATGATGGTGACACCATAGTAACAAGGTAACTAAATTTTTGGCTGTCACGTGGATAGATTCTGACCTCAGGATGCTACCTGAATTTGGGGAAAATAAGGTTATTAAAAATAATCAGCTTGGTGCTGTTCTGTGCCTTTGTTCTCTGAGCTTCAAATGGCACAGTGGTTCCTTGTACCTTTTTCTCCTGAGCCAGTGAGGAAGCATTTCCAGGGCACTAAAAACATTCCAAAGTGCTGACATGAGCTGAGTGCTCTCACTGATATTTAGGGGATTGGAGAGTCTCAGGCTGAAGCTCTTTTGTGTCCAGACAAACTGCATTTCAGCAGCCTGGTGGTATCATGTACTCACAGCATTAGCCCTAAGAGTCCTTCCAGATGCATTCCTAAAACTGATGTGCATAAAAGATGGAGGAAGTAGCTCTGCCAGCCACACTAATGAATAATACATCAATCAATTAGAACTTTTATGGGATAGGTAATTACCCAGACCTTTAAGAATATCTAGCACCACCTTCAATTCATTAACATCTGGAGTCACAGATTTCCAAATCCTGATCAAGATACTACAGGTCAACCAAATGTTAAAGGGCCCTTAACTGTGAATCACAAATGGTCAAAAAGCTACTTTCTTTTTTTTTTTTTTTTTTTTTTCCATGGAATCATTACACTTTGTCTACAAAGTTTAGATAAATTAATCTGATAATCTGATCAGAACTTGAACAGAATTTCGAGTGCTTTTTCCAAATAAACTTCCTCTTTTAATAAGCAATAACAACCTGCTACAGTTATATATAGGTAATTATTAAATAGATATGTGTAGTGTCAAATTTTGTCTGTTCCTTTTGTAACACTTGTAGAAAGATTAAAATTTTAGAGAACTCATACTGAAGAAATAGAAGAACAGAAACACTGAAACTGTCAGATTAGCACAGACGAAATTCTGACTCTCATATTCTGTCCTTTTTTCTTCTTTTACTTTCTTTTTATTCAGATTTAAGTAGCAGTGATGGTTCTCTTCCATCTACCTGTTATTTCAGAAGCTGATTTTTAAATCTCTTAACCTGCTTGGTCAAAGTAAGTTGTGGCCTGAGTAGTAATTAAAACACAGTGGAATGTAATTTGGAGGTCTGAGAGTTTATTTTAAATGACACTGCATAGAAATGCATATGTCTCATATGCATACTAAACCAGATATAGCTTTTTAAATTCTAAGGCTAGTTGTATTTATTAATTTAGACTAGTCAGAATTAACTAGTGAAGTTATATATTCCTAAAAAAGATTTTAAGAGGGAACACCAAAGATGTATTTATAAAATTTTAAGAAGTAGCATCTCAAATGTATTACAATTTTAAAGATGACTGTAGGCAGACTATTCTGATTTGGGGGGAAATGGGGGCTGGAGGACAGAAAGGGGGAATTTTGTGAGAGACAAAACAAGTAATTAAAAATAATGTGCAAAATTTTCAAAACATCTTTCCCTTGATCCATGGGTGGAGACACCATATGCCAGCTGGTAGCCCCTGGGTATCTTGCAGCAAACTTAGGGTAAAGTCAGATGGTGACACACAAATGGCTACCTTAAAGCTTTAGGAAATGCTGGACTGCAATAATCCCAAGTTTCTGGCCATAAGGAATTCAAGATGCAAGTAAAATTTATGTTAACAGCAAAAACAAAAAGTTGCTTTATGTGCAGTATCTGGGCAATCCAGAAAACCTCTTGTTGTCAAGTGCTTTATTTCCAGCAACACTGCTCTTTGTGGCCACCACCTATTATTGGAAACCTCTTCACCCCCTGTGCAGGGCCTGTGCCAGCATTCTTCACTATTATAAAGGGTTTCTTTTTAAATCACTCCTAGCTAGGGACATCAGATGCATCACAAATGAGATAATTGAAGCATCTGTAAAATCTGCTTTGGAAACCTCGTGAACTCTGGAAGCAGAACCAAAAGACTTGGCTGGTTCCTCAGCTGATGTGCAAGTTCAGTCAGGAGTAACATTCACTCCTGGATCCCAGATGTGACCCCTCCATTTCAGTGATGCTGAGCTTCTGTTTACTTTTCAGCCTGTGCTACCTGTTTAGGCTGTGATCCCCTCTGCATTATCTCCTTCTGTAAAATTCTATGCCAGGTAAAGAATTGCAAAATAGTTTTATGAACATATTTGATGCTGTTGCAATTAAAAAAAAAAAATAATATCGTTTTAACAGATTTAAGGCAGCAGTCATAAAGTTTCTAGAATCCTGTCAGCTAGATATTCAGTGTATTCACTGAAACTGATTTCATTTCTGCCAATTTATTCAGCAACAGAACTGATTCTCTATTATCTTAAAAACATGATAGGTCTTTTCACTACAAATGTAGCAGCAGAGAACTCTGATCACAGACCTGCAGCTGAGGACTTGAATTTGGTAGTTGAGGTCAAACCTCACCATGCTTTTTTGGTATGGGAATATTTATTTGGTATGATTTAAAGTTTTCTGAACACAAAGACTCAGTATACTTCTAGATTTTCTGCTACTTCAAATTCATTTTAAGGTATGAAGAACAGGATGTCACATTCCAAATTTTCTTTCCTTGGATCAGGACAATTAAACTAAGTACAAAAGGAATAGTCCTGTAAAATTAATTCTGTTTATAGCTAAATTTACCAATCTATAGTGCTAAAATAATCTTCTGCTCTTTGCATACCAAATTACAAACTAAAAGTTCTTAGGCTGCATAAGTGATATAACTCACACAGGAGATGCCACCCCACTGAAAAGAATACCATGTCTAAATATTTTTCACTTTTGTACTAGTAATTTACTTTCATTAGAAAAAGTTTTCTTTAATCTTCAGAAATCCTCCCTGCAGATATCTACAGCAATTATTTTCTGGAAGAAAAAGAAATTATTCTCTAGTATATCTGATGGCTCATCCATCACTGGAAGCAAGAGTTTTTAAGAAAGATGTTTAATTTTGTGTAAAAAAACAGTGATTTTAGCCACTGGTCTCTGTGGTTTTCACACAACTCTGATATACTTAACTACATTTCATAAAAACTCAAAAGTCATAAAAGCATAGCTAAGTGCTTTAAGATACATACTTCAAACCTGCAATAGAGCTCACAAATTGTACCATTTCATTCAGTAATATATATGTTATGTCACACATGGCAAGGTCACTGCAACAGACTGAAGCAAACAGTCAAGCTTTTAATAGCCAGGGGAAATAAGAAAGGCAGAATTGCAAGGAATGAAGGATAGCACTTGAGCTAACATACAATAAAACAAGGTATTTTTTTGACCAAAAAAAAAGGAGTAAAAAACCCACCAAAACAACAGCCCCCTGTCCAAAAAAAACCAAAAAAACCCCAAAACCAAACCCAAAACAGGGAAAAGGTTTTGTATAAAGTCTTTCTCCAAGAGGCCTGCAGAGCTGCTCAGATTTTGTAGAGAGATCCTGCATTAGAGGATTCCTAATACTTATCATCTTTATAAGAAGAATACTCATCAGGATTCTTCTGTCAAATGGGTCTTCAAGTGGTCTATTTCTTCCTAAGATACCAATTATAAAAAGAGAGTGACGTTTCTTTCCAGTGTCAGATTGTTGGCATCTTCAATCTGGGTACTTCAAGAGCCCTATTGAACAGATTTAGTTTTAAGTGGTAAATGTATGAGAAAGGTCAAGTGTGTCAGACTCAAGATATTTCAAAATCATAAAATAAAAAATAGCTCAGAAACAACAGAGGAATTAACTAAACAGAACTTTTACATCCTCAAAGTGCTTAGTAGGATGCTTCAGACAATCACATTTATTTGCTGACACCCATTCAAATACTCATATTCAATTAAATAAAAGTATTTCCCAATGAAATTTTCAAGGTCATGTATGTAAGAATGCAAACCTGAAATCCTTACAGGATGCTGGTATGGGATTGAACAAAGAAATGAAAGCTTTATGGTCACATTAAGCTCAGAAGGTCACACCTCTGTGCTGGCTCACAAAGGCCTCCCTTGACTCACCATAAAAAGCCCTCAGAATTAACAAGTCTCCACTGACAGTGATGGAAAATACACTAAAATCCATATGAAAATAAGTTGCAGAGAAAAATCGTGAGGGTTCAGAAACTGCTTTCATTCCTTCAGGATGTGAGTGGTATCTTTCACATCTCTAGAATCAAACCCAGTTGCCTCACTATTGGGAGAAAGACTTGACCACAGCAATCAGAAGCCTTGGCTAGCAGCCAGGAGGTGTTCACCACACTCCCTGCCCTACTCTTCCAGCTTTTTGTGTTACTCAAGGGCTTGAGACTGTTCTTGAGCACCCATTTTTTTAAACTAAAACTAAATTATGATGCCAGGTGTGAGACAGTCAATAAGACTTCCGAGTTTGATTCACCTCACCAGTAATTTCAGGAGATGTGAATTATCTTTCTCCCTGTTTTAATCTCATCCAGAAGCTAAAGAAATTCCGAAAGTATGTGCACAGTAAGGGCCTGCTATGAAAAAAATATCTGCCATAATGACCAAAATATTCCTGGCTAGCCTTTCACTTTGTTTGCTCAGCTTGGCTAGTCCATTACTGAAGTCACCCAGAATCTATACTGCAGCTTTATGAATTAGATTATTATTAAACTTAATTCAATTCTGTTATTCTTTCCTGTGTAGAAGTCTGCATCTTTGGTGCAGGTGATAACCTTGGTGGGAAATGAATACAATCCACCTTATAAAGCAAGGTCTGAGAATGATGCTTTAAAGAAGATACTTGTCATTTTTTTCAGAAACTGCTGCAGGTCCTACTGAGACCCTTGTGAGAAATCCTTTGCATTTCCATGAATTATTAAGAGTAGTCATCCAGCACAGCACTCAGACTTTTTGCTTGAGTGAGCCCTAACATTTGCTACTTAGCTGGTTTTTTGCAAATTTGTGTTTATTAGCTTTTGCAGGACATATGTATGATTCTTTCATTTGTGACCCACAGTAAATGTAACTATAGTGTCCTGCAATATGTCAGCTGGTTAAATGATTCCCTGAAACTGCTTCACTGAATATCACTAATTGATTTTAAATGTGATGATCATGAGCTGTCAGATTTTTTACTCTAGAGGTCTGCCTGATTTAACAGCAGGCTGATTAGACTATGGTATATTCAACTCTTTCATAAGCTGATTAAGAAAACCTCAACTGTACATAAAATAGCATCTTTCACAGCAACAGCACATATGAAAAATGGTAGATAAGTAACATAATCTTGACTATAAAAGGAATTTTATAAATGAAGCAAAATATAACTGAATATATATTGTCATTTTCTAGTTGTGCATCTGAATGGGCAAGTTTTGTTACATTATTTCTAATATAAATTATTTTTTCTTCTACTCAAAAATATTACTGAATAAGATCTCAACACAAAATGAACAAAACCAAACCCCAAACCAACTCTAAAATCATAGTCTACTGCTCTTGTTTTTCAGGGAGCTAAGACTAATGATAATGCTAACATTAAATAACATCAGAATTATGGAATGTTGACAGCCATAGTCAGTGAACATTTTGTTATTGGAAAACACAAAATAGTATCATGAAATAAATGAAAGGCAAAAAGAGAATCTGAGTAATCCCATGCAATACAGCCCTTTAAATGCAATGCTGGAAAAGGCTCATGAGCAACCAACCAGGTCTATGGTATGCCTGATATTTGAGTGACTTTCCTAAAACCTCAAACACAAGAAAAATTTCTGACTTTCTCAGTATTTTTTCATGGTGAATGTTCTCCTAGTATCCAAACATCTGAGCTTGTGCAAGCAAATGATTTCTTCCCCTCTCACACAGCCTCCTTGGAGAACAATCAACCACTTTCCAAGACTATTCTGCATTTTTGAAGTTCTACTCATACTCCATGGAGTCTTCTATATAATACAAACAGTTATGCATTAGTGTCTCCTTATGTATATTTTTCTTTAAATTGCCTGCTGCTCTTCTTGTTCGTCAATGGAACCTATTCAACTTCTCAGATTTTTTTTTTATAAAAGAAGGTGAAAATTTGTATAAATCCTTCTAGTTAAATGCATTTTATTACTCAGTGCTACTTACACTTCATAGCTCACTCTCCCATTTATAGGATTTTGCATTTCATGGACTGGTCTTTCAATTTGTCAAAACTTTGATTCTGTAAATAAAAATGTTTTCACCTCCTTCCCCAGTGGCATTAATTACAAATGCTAAGTTTCACTATTGCCATTAAAATGAAAACCCCAAACCCAAACCATTAGAACTAGATCAAGATGTTGACTTGGTGCAAAAGGAAACTGCTTACAATTACTTCATGACATTCATATTCCAAGCAGATGTAACTTTTGTAACTTTATTATGGTTCCTCATGGAACATACCTAAGTATGGCCAGGAAAAGCAGGCTGATCCATATTAAAACTGAGGTACCAATGCACAGGTTCTCCATCCATCCCCATCCCACCCTCCAGTTATTCTCCAGACATCCTATGCCAGCACAGAAAAGGAATTCGCCCACCTCTCCCTGCAGCACAGCTGGACCAAAGCTCCACCAAAAGAACTGATAGCAACAACTCTGTCATCAGGACTGTTATGTACAACTCAATAAAAGCAAAACTTTTTCTTGTCCCCTGCTGGTAAAGGAATCCTCTACAAGCAAGACAGCATTTTCAGCACTCAGGACATGTATATGAGCGAGTGCAATTTTTCACAGGGAAAGTAATACTGTTAATATGAATGAAATAATACTTTTATTCACTGACCCAAATTCATATGCCACAGACATTGCTCATTACCTGTCTTTTGCAGGCATAAGAACAGATGAGTGTTATCTACATCTTCAACTCCAAACTGAGCAGCCTTTTTCATCAGCTGAAGGTTAGACTTCATTCATTTATTTTGGCTAAATGTTACATTTCTGTCAATCAAAATACAGACAAAGATGACCTCCTGCCTTGAATGCTAGAGAGGAATACACTGCTGTATCAGTGTAAAATGGGAATAACCTACATTTGGGATGCTTCATTATGACATTAAAATATGCATCTCACTTCACCAACAGGGACCCCGATCCAAATTCATTCTTTTAAAAGAATAATCCCCACGTGCCTTCCTAGGACAGTGTTTTTCCTTCTCATGTCTAACAAAATCTCCATCTGTAATAGAAATTTATAATGTCCTTTTGCCTTGAATTAGTTGACATCCTGCAGGTGGACAATGAAATCCAACTCTGGATGGCTGCATAGCTGTTCCCATGCCACATAATATCCAAACAAACGGGAAGATGAGCAAGGAGGGATTTAACCTCAGAAACCCTTTTTCATGACTCCACAGTCCTTCCATTAGACAACATGAAAGTAAAAATGATGATATGTTGAAGCACATTTTAAAATGTTACTGGAATATTTGGCATTGGTATTATTCAGTTCAAGCTGTGAGCATCAGTCTCTAACTATAATTTTTTTTTGCTATGTTCTCCACAAGAACAGATTGGAACAAAAAGGGCTACAGCGACTTGAATTAAGTATAATTACAGGTTCTTCAGATATATTTTCACCCTTTGAGGGATCAATATATGTGATGGATAAAGCCCCAGTGATATTCTCACTCCCACTGCATCAATTTAGGTACAGGTGTTACCTGAGAACTGAAATATTAAATAGAGAATGAAAACTCTACAGGACTTACTACTTTGTGTGGGATGGCAAAAGATTCACACTATTATAGCAGTTACCACGTTTAATTGCTCATGTTGCATTATTCTGTGCCTTCTTAATGCAATTATTGCTTAGTGTGCAGAATCTGAGGTACAAGATGTCACAAATTCTGTGCACCTAGTTAACAGCCTGGGACAGCTCTACATCAAGATAACATTCTGAACACTCGTAGAGAGAATAAAATAAATCACTGACTTTCATCTTCCCCTTATTGATTGAAGGTACTTCACATTGATCTTCAGTTTTTCCAAACATATGGCAGGGACAACAGCCATCAATCACCTGTAACATGACCATCTACCTTACTTTGATTTACTCACACAGGACAGGGAACAGTGAGGCTGCTGAGAGTTTTATTACTGGTACAAGGCCTCACTTACAGGTCACCCAGACATGTCAAAAAACCCACATCATACCACCAATGGATTCTCATTCTAAATGACCAAAATAACCTCATTCACCTCTGCCTGACATTTCAAGATGACTAGGAGTTGCACCATTTCATATTAAAAAAGAAAAAGGAAGTCAAAGCACAGATTTTCCTGAGCAATTTTGCACAGGCTTGGACAAAATGAGCACCTGGTCCTTAAGGCTGCAGAGTCTGTATCCTCCTTCTGGACACAATCAATTGCAGACTGAAAATACAGCAACTCCAATGAGCACCCTGTGAGGAATTTCTAGGAAATGTATTTGCAAATACATTTTGCAAATATAGTCAAAGGATAAAGAAATATCTAATGTAAAAATTGTTTCCAACTTGCTCAGCCCCAGGCCTTTAAAGGCTGTAAACTCAGCAATCCAGGTTCTTTCTCTGTTGTTCTGGGGAAGAATTCCTCCACTTAACAGGTCAACTCTATCCATTTCTTTCTGGGCAAGAGGAATTTATGGTTTGTGCTGAAAAAATTTAGAACTGCAGCAGTTGATAAGCTATAAAACATTTCACAGTAAATTACGCTGAAATATATTTCTCCAAAATTTCATAAATCAACTAGAATCAAACTCCTCTACTTGATAATCTTCATCAAGCTACATTTACTCTCACCAACAACGTTCCTTCAAAAATAAAGCACTTCATAGATATCCTGAATTTCTAAACATGTGCCAGGTGAATGAAAAGCACCATGTGGTTAGAAAGGCCCTGCACAGAAAAAGCCTGCATGCAATTCTTCTGTTTCAATGAGAGATGGATAGAATCCCCAAACTTCTGAAAACATTTTCACAAGGAAAGATCATATTTGTACAACATTCTAAAGATAAAAATAAGAGATGAAGAGTATATTTATATGACAAAGCACACTACTTAAACAAGCCATGAAACTTTACAGTCAAGGTCCATAATACAGTATGAGAGACATGCAGTATAACTTGTATCTTCTGCAAAGATTGTCTGGTAAAATGAAAAGAAAATACATGTCCAAAAAGCATCCCACAGACCATGTCATGAAGCCTTAAATGAGCCTCTGTACAATTATGTGTGAAAAAATTGGACAGATGTCTCCCTGATTCTGTGAAATCCTGGCTCCAAACTTGTGACATTGAGCTGCAGGTTCTAACAAGCATCTGAGGAAGGACAGGGATTGAATCCTCCTGATACCCTGATCTCCTATAAATCTGAGATGTAACAGGGAAAGAATAAGAGAGCACAGAAAGCTGTCTCCTCTCTAGCTGTCCACAACTTGAGAGGTTTTCTTTAACATAAGAAAAATGTGTGTACATAACCTCACATTGACTCAGGCAGGGAAAGGTGTCAGAGATGAAAAGCAGGGATGCAACCTTCTTTTTGCTGTGTTTTCTTAAGGATATATTACTGCAATTTAAAGAAACTATTTGCTTTTCTGCTCTTTGAAGTTATTTCAAATGGTGAGGCCGAGATAATCTGTGTACATTTAAAATGGGGATTCATAATAAGAAAACACCTCAGAATTTTTCAAGTTTATGCTACAGCTCTATGGATAGAAAGAAAATTAATGATTTCCTTGTCAACAGCATAAAACCTATGACATGAAATCAGGATTAAGTCTGTCTGTCAAAACCTGCAAACAGCATTTAAACAGGACTATATTTTTCTGTGTAACACTGCAAATTCAGGTGGTGACTGGAGAGCAGATTGGGATCTGTGAATGCTGCCAAAATTGTCTTGTGCCATGATCATGAGAAAATATTAAGACCTTGCATTGCCTAACGAAGAGAAAATCTCCACACTGCCTTGCACTTAATTCACATTTCTATAAAGATTTTAATCGGCAATTGAAATTTCTTCTCTATTGTATAAATCAAAAGCAAATTGCATAGAAGAGCCCTCATAGCTGCATAATGGAATAGAGCATATACCAGCAGAAAATGAACAACATGCCTTGCAATGGTGACAAAAATGATACAGAATTGTCTGTCATTTCTGTATAATGCAAATCATTGTGATCCACAAGCAGCTTTTGAGGCACAGCTCTTTGCATTCAACTTCTGCCTTCTCTCAGGACGATAACAAAAACAGTTTTGAGATAAAATTTTGGGCTCAGAACAGATCATTTAGGTTCTGCCACTGTAGACTTTTTCCTCAGAAGTAGACTCTCAAGCCAGTGGCTTCTATGAGCATTTTAGTAGCTCCAGAAGGACTGACAGCTCATGTATGACCAATGACCTAACATTTTTAGCAAGAACATAAGAGCTGAAATGCATCCTTCACCAAACAGTATGAACATGAAGAGCACACAAAAAAAAATTCTATTGTTTCTTTAACCATTAGAATAAAGCCCTACATATATTATGTTGTAAAACAGATAGCAAATCATCCCTTGCTACAACCAACACAGTCAGAAGTATCAAGAGAAATCTAAACAACTGTCTGAGCATCCCCTTTCCCCATTACATGCTCTCTGTCTCTGGCAGGTCTTTATCCCATCATTTTGTTATCCAAGAACATTAAATGGAGTAATGACTCCTCTTTGGATTTGAGAGGTACTTTCCTCCTCTGGAGTTACAAGAGGTACTTTTATACTGAGAGATACTTTTCATGTGAGCAGACAGAAAAATTACTGTTTTGACAGAAAACACCTCTCTTTCCCAGGGCCAAAGAAGTGCTTCCCACTGATGAATGAAAAAGCTGATCTATGAATCCTCAACCCACTGCCAGAGAGTTTGAAATATCAGTTATTCTGACACATATAGGCCTAGTAACAAAAAAACCCCACACCAACAAACAAGAAAAAAAACCTCAAACTGGCAGTAACCTTGGGAAGGAACAAAGAAAAGCACATTTATTATACTTTTACTACATCTTATCAGCTGTATCTATAAGGAAGAATTAATGTTAGCTGTGCATGTTAGTATGTGATGAAGGGAAGTGATTACACAGGAATAACACTGGAATTGGAGCAGTATGACAGCTGCAAGTAGCATAAAGCATCCAATAACTTTCAGTATTTCTACCAGTCTTGTGTTATTTAAAAAGGAATCATAGTGAAGGACAGCACAGATTATATATAAAGAATCTGGCATGCAAGTAAACAAAAGTTTCTAGAATGCTTTATTTGGGGATGGGTTTTTTTTGGAAAAACCTTACCTGCTACTTCCTTATTTAGGAAGACATAACCTGTTTGCCTTTTAACAGAGCAGTCTTCCATAATCAAAAGATAACAGTGGATGAGTTATCAAGGTAAAAATCAATTGAATTTCTACAGCTGAATGTCTTTTGAGAGTGCAAGCTGAATAAATATATCTAGTAACAGGTATGAAAACAGAAGCCTTATGACAACTAACCAATATGTCGTTGCAACATCCAGCAACATCTCAAGTCAAAAAGCATGAAATTTCTGTTTGTGGTGGGTTGACCTTGGTTGGACACCAGGTACCCAACAAGTTACTTTATCAGTCCTCTCCTTGGCAGAACCTGGGGTAGAGCAGGGGGAAAATAAGATGGAAAAACCACAGATTGAGAAAAAGTTTAATAAAAGCAAAGGCTGTGTGAGAAAAAAAAGGAAAACAAAAGATTTCTATTTCCCATCAGCAGGAGACATTCCTCCCACCCCTTTCCAGGAAGCAGAGCCGCAGTATATGGAGTTATTGCTTCAGAAGACAAATATCAGAATAAAAAAATGCTTCCCCTCTCCCTGGTTTTACTTAAACTTTATTGCTGGGCAGAAATCATATGGTATGGAATATCACAGGGTCCACTGTCCTGTCTGTGTGCCCTTCCAAGATCTTGACCAGTTGAGGGGGGAATGCTGGAGAAGTGCTCAGCACCAGCTCAGCTCAGCTATCACCACCAATGCAAAGAACAGCAACATGTGGGCTGCTATAGTGAAAATTAACCTCATCTCAGCCAGAGCCATTCATAACCAAGACCATCTTGGCTTATAATGACTTTCTTTCCCTTGCAAATCCCAAACCACTTGCACTTTAACATGAGTTTCAGGTCAACTTTTTCCTGTGCTTCCTCGATGCTGTTTGCAGAATAAGGTTGCTTGTAAAGAGCCAAATAAAAAATTCACATGTAAAAAAGCCATGGAGATCTCAAATTATCTATTTAAGAGATGGCATTTGCATGTAAAAAATAGCATCTTCACAGATTGCTGCTCAGTTGATACACAGAAGCATTTTCTTACTTGAAAACAAAACCCTTGTCTGCTATACAGAGAAAAATTCTTACCCTGAATAAAATGCCCTCAAGTTTCACTAAAATTCTGAACAGAGACTGAAATTTCCCATATAATAAGACAGAATCCTAAATTATTTAGAAAGCTCCATGTTCCTTTAAAATTTATAAATATATGCCATACTTATATGAAGAACTATTAGAACAAGTACTGTTAATTTCTCTGTTTTGATTAATGAATGTGAGGAAGATTAAAAGGCTTGCTTTTTTTCCCAGGTTCAATTCTACTTACTCAAGTAAGCTGCAGCACTTGAAATAAAGTGAAGATTTATATTCTGGTTTTCACAAGTTCCAGAAATTTTGCAAGACAAAAAAGTGGAAGAGTCTCTCTCTCTGCATACATTAAGCAGGTTTTATTTTTTTGCCTGTTGCATTCTAAGATGTAATTCTTCATGTGTGCATGTGTATGTAGAAATATGTCTGTATAAATATACATAAATGGGAGTATAAATATGTGTACCTATAAGTATCTGTGCACAAAGTATACCTACATTAACACATAATAAAAAAGAATGCAAATCAAGCTTAGTTGATACAGAGCAATAAGCAGTAATCTTGATAGCAAATAGCACTAAAATAAAAGGGAGACAGGAAATGAATACAAACGTGCATGGAAAGAAAAGAGTTAAAAGTCATCAGAAATTAATTTCATACACTGCTTCTGAATGAGAAAATTTTCTATTACAAGCACATCTGTAGACACACAGAAGCACACAGTGAGAAGTGGGATGTTCTAATACCCTTCAAACATTTTCCAGCAAAGCAGCAGCAGCCTCAGTGCAAGGGGCACAAAATATTCATCAGCACTTGTATAAAAAAATCAAGACTTCCATGCCATCTTATTATCACTTCTAACCTTTGGGGTTAATTATATTTCATTACCATGTATCTATTTTGTTAACAATTACCTGCAAATGTGCTTTTGACTTTTTCAGCTTTTTGGAATTATTTTTGTAAAAAACAGTTGCTGTAGCAACATGGATTCTCAGTAATGCTTTATGTAATTTTACCACTTTGTTCAGTAAAAGTAAATGAAAATTACACTTATAAATCTGATATAGCAATGTTACTGTTATTTATTCTATTCTATAAGGTTTTTCACGTTGTAACTTAGTGTAACATTCCTGAGAATTCCTTTTGCTTAAAGGGATTGAAGAGAGAACCCTGGGGTAGGACCTGTCAATTCCACAACTGAAAAATATTCAAATTTACCAAGCACTCATTATTTCTGAAGTGATAACCTGTTTCATCTATTTTACTTTCAACAAGGCCATTGCTTTGAACAATTAAGAAATACATTTCAGTGACAAAATTCTTCCACTGATGTTTCAGAAATTAATCCATTTTTTAAAAATCAAGTAATTCAATCTGATTTCCATTGTACAACGGTTCAGACTGAGGCAACACAAAGTGCCCTGAACATTCAGATATTAAACCTCTCCAATTGAAACACTAAATCTCAGAAAAGCCAAAGAAAAGAGAAGAAAAGACAATACTGAGTAATCATTTTCAAGTACAAAGCCAAAATGAAAAATCAACATTCAGTATCTTGCAGAGACTGGAAGCTTTGTGTGAATAAAAATTTAGGGCATGTTTAATAGACTCGGAGAATACAAATTCAATCTTTTACCCACTAACATTTTTTCAGTACTTAAGAAGAGCCTGAAAAGAATAGAAAAATTCTGCATTAATTCTTTTTTGGCAAAATGCTTATCAGAAAGAAGGGTTGGGGTTTTTTAATACTCAAGAGTGTATGACCCTGCCTCTTGGTGGACCTACAGCACATTTGCTCAGCCTTTATAAGGGGAAATTGGAAAAAACACAATTTTTCTACTGCCACTGCTGCCCTCTCACACTCCTTTGGCTGCTGTGCCCAGCAGTGAAGCCTGCAGTTAGCCCAGTTATAGGCCAGAGAAACCTTGTAAATAGAATTAATGTTTTATACTGCCAAGCTTGAAAAGAAGCTCAGTCCCTTACCAGACACAAGTAATAGGGGTCATCTGCAAGTGGGTCTCAAAAGTGGAGACACCCTGGAATACACCTGTGGCCTTCTGCCCTTCCTTCCTTTCACACACAGGACTTGTTTCAGTATTTTTAATGCAGAAGATGACAACTGTGCCTCTGATAACTTATCCCCAGCCTCAACAACCAGACTGCAAAAGCTTAACCACTACAATTAAATAAAAATTAATAATAATCAGAAATGACTGGAGTGATAGTGTAACACAGTATCCTAACTCTTGAAGAACTCGTCCTGAAATGATCTTTTTTCACTTCTGTTTCCTCACATATGTGATGTGAAAAATTCATCAGTACTCTAAATTTACTTCACCAACCTGATCTTGGATTTTTCTTAAAGACTGTTTTGGAAACTATTCTGCATGTTTTGTGCATTCTGTATTCAGTTGTTCCATAAGTTGATCAGTAATGAAATACTCCCCTCTAAAAGGGAGGAGGGGAAAATTTCAAAAAATCCTATGAATTACCAAGGTATGTAAAGAACACGTGGTGTATTTCTTCACAGAGTGATATTCTACAGCAAACACTGATGAATCATTAGTTTCAGTGATTCCCACATCATTCCACCTTTAAAGAATTGCTGTTTTCAGTAACAAACATGAAACAAGATGCAGAATTCAGTAAGGAATCCAGAACTCAACAGAAAACTAGATTAAAAACCATTCAAATATTGCATGTACAAGAAGGTGTTACAATGAGAGACTGAGCATTGAACTACCAACACCTGAATCCACATAATACAGAAGCACAAAACCAACAACCTATTAAAGTTTTATTGTACTGAAAAAATCTAGAAAACTGAACTCTCCAAGAGAAGTGGGAAGGATGCAAGTATTTCAGAAGATGCAGTAGTTCAGAAAAATATTCAGAAGCCAGGATTCAAATGTAGTTGTACAGCAAAACTCTCAAAGTTCTGGGAAAGATCATATGGGAAATGATAGGAGGCTGACATAAAAAAAAGGAAAATAACAAAAAAGTCAAGATTATATCTGTATACAAGTCTCACTATTCACTCAATGATGGACTCTAAAACTATCCTACAAGACAGACATCATTTTGGAGAAATACCACATTCTGCAGGATTCAGGAAGCTGCTTTCTATCAATTTCTCTCAGCCTAACAATAAGAGCACACCAGTTTATCAAAGAGTGTGTTACAGGATGGTTTCCTTCATTTCAACACTGAATAAACAGCTCTTCTGCATATTAAAATACAGGTTATCTGCCCATTTAATTTCTGTATTAATTTATGAAATAAAGCTTATTGTAGTTTGGCTCCTCAATTAACTGTTCCAAAAATAAATATGCTTCCCAGTAATATAGTACTTATTGAATGTTTCATCTTTCTAAGCTTTCTAAGCCATGCTGCAGCATTTATAAGTATTTCACCTCCCAAGGCAATGTAAAGTGATTCTAGCACATCACCAGTGTGGGGCTCATACCCAGATGCCACAATGAAGAATCCGAATCTTTGAAGCAGTTTTTCAACAGATATCCCGTAAAACTCAAAACTTTCATATCATTTGAAATATCAGAATGTTTCTTTTTCCATTAGAACATGGCTCTTCATTCTAACCTACATAGGTCAGACCAAAATAATGAAACATTTTTCAGGGAAAAAAAGTTATTTTGAGTTAGGTTATTTAAAGGTCTCAGAAATGTCCTATTTTCCTTTCCCCTATCAGAAGCCTATGTAATTGATGCACGACAACACAGTCTATTTTTTACTACAGAAAAGGCATTTAAAAATAGCAAAAATAAGACTTTTTTAAAGTGCTAGAATATTTACAGAATTTGAGCAGGGTTTTAAACTAAATTGGTCTCCAAAGGCAAGAGATTGCTTATCAGAACATAAGAGTGTCAAAAGGAACTGGTGCTGTACCCTTTCTTCTCAATCTCTCCTTCTCTCTCCTATGCCCCAACACTTAAAGTAATGAGCTGATAGCATTTACTTCTTTGGGGAAAAGCAACACTGTATTTTATGGTTTCATCACAGTAATAAATCAATCCTCTGCTAATTACAAACACAGAAAAGAGGAGGTGAAGGAGAAGAGGCACTGCATTAGAATTAACTGTGATTTATGGCCACCTCTATAAATTAAAAGAGAGAGAGGATGAGCTGCTGAAAATTCGATTTTCAAACTGCTTTATTTTCATGAAAATATCATGGAAAAGATATAATGTGAAAATGATAAAGAATAAAATGTTTTATATAAAATAAAAAAAATTCTGTTGAGATAAGGAAGACTACACCATCCATCAGGAACCTGTGCCACTCTAAAATAAATCACAAAGTTTATCTATTACTCCTTCTGAGCTCAAAAGGAGAATTTAGTTTGATATTAAAGTGATAAAAAATTAGTTTCTTAGAGATGCAGGAGAGCAGCTCATGCTACAACAGCTCTGAGCATTACAACAGTGTGTAAAGCATGGACAAGTTAAGTTTCCCATAAGGGTTCCCATGCACAGAAAACATTTTGTTGAAGCACTGTATTTGCTGGAAAAAATAGTATTCAAAGAGCATAAATGACAAGATTCAATCAGAGAAGGCAAGAATCAGTATTCAAAACACAGTCATCTACAACACCAGAAAATCTCAAGAATGAAAGCACAGTTCTTTGCATAAAGAGCAAAACAATATCAAGAATTTATCTGCAAATAAGAATTTCTCTACAAATCTATTAATTTGCACTTCCCTCTAAACAAAAGCTTTTATATAACCAAGAAAAAATTTTCAGTCCATTTTTCATTCATGGACTTAGGGAAAACTATCTTCCAATAGCACAGCACAAGCAAATCCAACCCCAGCTCATCTCAACAGAAGTGGCATCTATTGGGCATTTCCTCCTGCAGATAAACTTGAGAACTTTCCTTAAGGTGTCTCAGGACATGATATTAATGCTTGAGGACCAAAATAAAAATTGAAAGTGAAGCCAGAACTGGAAAGGATTTGTATTTTTCTAAATTTGATTGATATTTGATGGCTAGGTATACCACCTTTTGTGTTATTGAACATATTTTAATAGACCTTTTAGGAATGAGCTAATAATTGACAGGTGTGGAAGGGATTTTGTTTTGGTTTTCACCTTACAGCAGTGTTTTCTTCCCACTCAGTTCCTACAAAGCAGCACTACTAGAGTTCAGCACTCAGCTACAAGAAATATTGGGTGTAGTTCAATATTACTTTTCCAGGAAGATTTTCAGTCTCATTAAACAAGCAAGTTGTGATGCTCTCCTAATTACTTGCTCTGACTAGTAACTGATTGGGTGTTTCATACTTCCACTCAAGGTGAACACTCTTAATAATGTCCACTGAATGCAAACATTCCAATAAACTTTATTTCCATAAATGAATAAATTTGCACTTACTAGGGCTACCAGTTCAGGCTATCAGTATAACTCTCAATTTTGCATGCTCTGTCCAGCAGCTATGGCCATAAATAAGCAGGATTTGTCATGCTTACTGTAACTGACCTTACTGAATACTGGATGATACAGATCAAACTGTGGCATCTCTTGCTTGGGTACAGAACTACTTGGATGATGACAATGTGTAGTTCTTTGGCTTGCAACCATTCTCTAAACATCAACTGAAATTAAAAAACTATTGTGAGTGTTTCATGCTAATGAACTAAGTTGCATAAATGTTGTTAAATAACTATTAAAAATAATAAGTTTGCAATCATATATTATACATTACAAACTATCCCCACTACTATAACACTACCAGGTGAGGCTCTGTTTTCATATGTAGAACTTTATCAACCTTTGACAATAATGAAGTTTGAGTATTTACATTTTTGTTACTACTAGTGGTTTCTATCATCCCTGCCCTCCTCAAAACAACCTTCTCTTCTCTTGTTGCCTGTCCCATACATTTACTTGACTACATGAGACTGAATTATTGAAAGAATTGGCAAAAATAAAGCTGAGTGGAGCCAGAGCTGCTGCATCACATTGATGTAACAGATATGAAAATTCTTTTTGTACCTGCCATTCAGAGCTGGAACATGGATGGTACAATCCATGTCACCTCTGACAACAGTGGAACTAAATGGCAAGCAGATGCTATTTGCTGGCTATTTATTTCAAGGTACAGAGAAGGCAGAACCTTCTCTCTGGAAGAACCAGAGAGAAAGGTGACTTGATTCAAAACACCATTCAAATTGCTAGTACAAAACAAAGGCAAATTATTCCCAAAGGGTGAGAGTAGCCAAACAGATATGTATCCTCCAGTAGTGAAAAATGTCAGATGTTGCCTTACACGTGGTTCTTTACTCAGGTTTTGCATTAAAAAATAATCTTTAGCTATCCTAGCATGTTTCTTATATTGTTATGTACTTTAAAAAAACATAGCCAGCTATTATACTTGGGAAACCCACATATCTCCTTACATCACTAATTCACTTCTAAAAAATATAGCAATCCCCATAATATTGCCTGCATCTCCTTCTTGACCCTTCTCTACAATAAAATTCAATAGCAAACATGATTTTGTATTGAACTACCTCCCTTCTTCACCCCACCCTCTTCTAGTGGTCTCTGAAAAATAATTCAGCCATCTCTGTAGTTTTATCACTTACTTTTAACTAAAAGAAACTCATCATAAATTACAACGTACAGTTTGCCAGCAGAAATGATCTCTGTAAAGCAGTGCATAAGAGACAGGCATCATTAACTTAGAGATTATTTAATTAATACCTAAATAGAACTGGTGTTAAAACAAACTTCCAAGCAGACTGACCCTGTACAAATAGATACCTAAGAGGGATATGTTTTAAAACAAAAACCTCCTATTTCTGGTTTATTATCTTTTTTGAACTCTGTGTTAAGACTCACTCACTTTCCTTCCAGAGTAATTAAAAAAATACAAAAAATGTATTTTTAGTTTCCCTACCCTGCAGAAAGACTGCCTAGAAACATTCTCCTCACTCTTTCTGCCTAACTCCACATAAATTCCCTTTGAAAATTTATCCAGCTTTAACTTACTATATTGCATGAACACCAATTCAAGTTATAATTAATATGTCTGGAAAGAAAACCATTACTCCACAACGTCTCCAATATTCAGAAAAATATTCCTTTTTCCAAGGGAAAAAAAAATGAGGGAAAATAAGATTTAAAAAACCCAACAAAGCAAACACAAACCCCCACAACAGACTAAAACAAACCCCCAAAATAACATTGAAACCTGCAGCAATAACCAGGAGCCTTCCACATGAGACTACAGTAAAGATTAATAGCCTGAACATTATCTTCGCAAGTTTCACAGAAGCCCATTGACTTCAGTTGAGTCATGTGCACCAGAGCAAGAAAGAAGAGAGTCAGTCTCATTATAAATACATACTGTAACATGCCCTGAAGTAAAAAAGATATGCTGTGGGAATGGATTTAAAAAATAATACTCAACAAAAAAAGCCTCAAACATTGGAGAAATAAGCATTCACTCATCTTTCGGTCTGAACATTTCTTTCCAGCTGGTTTAAAATCTGGTCTTTTAAAGTTTTTAGAAACTCTGAGCTGAAAACAATTAAACAAAACCCAGGTGTAGACTCTATAAGTGAACACAGAAGTCAATGATAATTGAAAATGTCACAGTGAAAGCACTAAAATCCTGTGTCAACTGCTACCCCTCAGCAGTCACAGAAGAATTAATGCCAGGTTAAGAAGCTGATGTTTGTAATGAAAAAGCTACAAGTGAAACATCTTTCTCAGTTATGAAAACTTACTTTTCTGAGAAGCAATATATATAAAAATATATGTGTGTATGTATATATATTTCAAATATATATATATATTTCATCTAACTTGATAAAGCCTATGCACACATAGAGCAACACAAACAGCCAACTCGACTTCTAGGTTGTCTTTGTATGGAAAGAATGTTATGGAAATGGATCTGAAACGAAGGAAATGCTTCTAATACAATAAAAGAGGACACCAATGAAACCTTTTTCTGTTTCTAGAGTAGCAGAAAGGAAATCAGATTATAGCCTGATTCAATTTGGGTACAGATGGGAAGAAGAAGCATCAGGATTGGGAAACAGTAGTATGAATTTATAGGCAATTGAAGTCTTCTGCAAGTCAATTTTTTTTTCCTGGGAAAATATGTATGTGGCAGGCAGCATTTATCAAATGGAAAATTTAGTTGAATAAAATAACAATTCAAAATAGGCTGTATACAGTGGTACCAGAATAGTGCTGCTCTGACTCCTCTGTTAAGAGTAAAACTCAGGTTATTTTCTGTGTAACTTGAACTCACCCCCTCATGTGCTTCTCCAATCTACACAGTGATGTTTAACATCATATCACACACTTAATAAAGTTATCTGTCAGTACAATTACAAACTCTTCCTGAGCAGAGTTCAAAGTGCAACACAGTTTTCTTTTCTCAGAACCTTTTTAAGTTTTTATGTAACAATTTAAACAAATTTATAAACCTATTTCTAATTTTTGCTTGAAAAGTACATAAGCATGGCACCTTAACTTTCTAAATTGAAATTATTGAGGACAGTCGAGGTGAACTCCCAAGCATCATCTCTGATTGAAGCATTCTGCCAGTAATCACTGGGTTTTCACATGCAAATCAGTGCCAATCCTACAAACTGCATCTCCATGGGCATTAAGATCCTCATGGCTGGGTTGGGCACAGCTGGATGGGAGACATGCAAACAGCATGACTGGAATTTGGATGATAAAAAAAAAAAAAATCAACCATAATTTTTTAAGTATATATGAACATATCTACACATTTCATACCCAGACTATTTCTAACATCCTTCTGTTAATAGGAAAATCACCAGAACTAACATTCACATATTACAGCATTTTGAGGGGTTTTATATTTCCCTCATCCTTTGGTCCAAAAAGATGTCACAGCGCCGAACAAGGAGAGGAAAATTTACTCTTGGGTTTAATATAAAAGGAAATAAGACAACCTCAGTCTGAGCAGCAAGACAATGCTTATACACAATGGAAATAAAGCCTACATTTTAAACCAAAATAAACACACTGGCTTTTCCTTTCAGTAAAAAACTTTAATTCCAAATTGGATGCTTTCTGACATGTGTGTTTTAATCCATTTACTGTGACAGGGGAAACCTGCCCATTTTCACAGACGTTACATTTGGTTTATTCTGCAGGTGAAAAGAGTTAAATGGTGATTTAAATGTGTGGCCAAGTGCCAAACAAACCACCTGCTCCAATTTCAGCTTCAGACCTGTCCACAGATTCAGTAAACATCTTAACTGAGTCCAAGAATTTTCTTGTTCTTAGTAACTGATAGAGAGTAGAGGTCAGGTACATGCAGTATTTACAAGAAGCTTACAGAAGTACTACAGGACTTGACTGAAATTTCTTTTTCTAGAATTTCAGTTCCAAGTTCTATCACATAATTTAAAGACTTTGGAGTCACAATTTAAAACAGCACAACAAAATTAAAAACTTTTAAAGGTAATGTGCAAGTGCCAAGACTGTAAGGTGTTCCAGTTATTCTACATAGGTTTTGTATGTAGCAGAAGTTTACCATTTGCCATTTATATTCTACCTGATGTTCAATGTATGAGAAAACCAAGTACACAACCATCACTTCTTGTACACTAAGAAACAGAGTCTCATCTATTTCAGAAACATCTGTTGGATTTCTTAACACTAACTTATTTCTTAATTCTAGCTTATTTTCCTTTTGGCATATACTGGCCTGTGAATCTGAAGAGACACCAAGTGAAGAAACTGAATGTAACACAAATAAAGGCTTGGTTGTGTTCAGAGATTACAAGGGTGTTCTAACCTTTAATAAATATTTTTTTGAGGAAAAAAAAAATAATTAATTTTGTTAAGTAAGATTTGCACTCCAGTAAGAGTCGAGATCCCAAAGCACAAACCAGATTCTGCCTGGTCAGCAACAGCAAATTTAATTCGTTCCTTCTAGGCAAGCCAAAGTAATGTTTGCAAATCAAAGAAGACTAACTCAGGTGTTTCTTGTTTTACCAGTTATGGAAAAACATAAATATCAGGAGGCTTTATCTGGTTATTTTTTGCAACTACAACTATGAACCCATGGACAGAAGTAGCAGGATAATCTGTATGGTCAAATCATCTGTGAACACAAGAAATGAAAATGTATTCATCTTGATAAAAACACCACCTTCTGACAAACTGCAAAGACAATGATGTGAGTTTGAGGATAACTCCATGGTCACATTTAAATACTACAGAAAATACATTTCAGCAAACTTTAGACTGGATGTTAGGAAAAAGTTCTTTATCATGAAGGAAGTGGAAAAATGGAACAGGCTGCCCAGGGAGGTGGTTGAGGCCTCACCCCTGGAGATACTTAAGGTGAGGCTTGATGAGGCTCTGAGCAACCTGATCTAGGTGAGGGTGTCCCTGCTGACTGCAGGGAGGTTGGACTGGATTAGCTTTAGAGGTCCCTTCCAACCCAAATTATTCAATGATTCTATGAAATTTCCCTTACTTGATGAATACAGTGCTAGGGCATCACTTTGTAGTCTCAGATGGGTGCTTTATGTCAATATACTTGAATGAAGATAAGATTTCAATTACTAAAGATCACTTCTGAATTCCTATTTACATTCAGCCAAACTGTTGCTACATCAAAATTCAAACAATTAATAGTTTTACTTCCAAACACATTCAAATAACTAAGCAGTGACATTATTTTCAAACACTTCTCCCACTCAGCCCAGAACACCAGAGTATACATCCATAGGTAAGAGAGCAAACAGCCAGGTTGCCTTCTGACTGAGTTAGAAGCAGTGATCATAGAGCTCAAAAAGATTTCTGTGCAGAAATATGGGTCAATAGATACAAAAAATGATGAGCACAGCTTAAAGCACAGTGCAGCAGTGGAGAGAGGAGATGCAGACATTAAGGAAACCCCATATCTGGAGTCAATACTCTAAAATTGCTGCTGAATACTCTAAAATTGCTGCTGTACCAATCCCACCACAGCATTATCACCTACAGATATTTCTTTAACAGTTCTTCACAGATTTATACTTTCTAAAAACATTCCTGCATTTCCTTCCATCAAACTATGTATTTCTATTTCCCTTTCATAGAATCATAGAATCGACTATGGAAGGGTTGGAAGGGACCTCAGAGATCATCAAGTCCAACCCTTGATCCACTCCCAGCTGCAGTTCCCAGCCCATGGCACTGAGTGCCACATCCAGTCTCTTTTTAAATATCTCCAGGGATGGAGAATCCACTACTTCCCTGGGCAGCCCATTCCAATGTCTGATCACCCTCTCGGTAAAGAAATTCTTTCTAATATCCAACCTAAACCTCCCCTGGAGGTTTAATTTCAAAAAATTAGCAACGAGTGATTTAAATCTTTGATGTTTTGTTGTCAAATGAATGCTTCAGAGCTATCACAGCAAGTGCTTAAAAAACCTGGTGTGAACCATGGCCCAACCAGTACCTTTTACTAACAAACTTGGCCAACAAGTCCAACTTTGCAACATAGACTCTGAACTAAAAAAAACAAAACAAAAAAAACCAAAAACCAAACCCATTAACAGTTGTTTCACTTATTTGATCTTTAAAAATCAGCCCAAAACATTAAAAATAGGAAGTTTGAATAGGAATGACGAAGAAGTTGGGCATACAGAAGTGGCAGAACTAGAAGGCAGCAATTAATTTGGATTTCAGAGAGACTTTTCAGGAACCTCAGTATCCAGGCACAAAAGGGATTCAGAAAATTACCATTAAAAGATGGTACACAGCAAGGGGAGTGAATGGGTGACTCCCACAGCACAAGGTCTCTAGGAATGGAATTGTGCAAATGTCTTTCATGGCACTATAGGCATTCAGGGTTCTCATAAACAGCCTTAAAACAAGCTGAATACTGAGACATGAAGCTTCTCTACTAAGTTATAGGAAAAACTATCAATCATGAAGCAATGCAGGATACTGAGTGGCTAACAAAATGACAGATAAAATAAAACTGACAATGGACAACAGAAATAAATATAAACGAAGAGCAAAAAAAAACCCCAAAAACACTTAACCTATCAGTGAGAAAAGTAAATTAGAAGCTAAGAGCTTTCAGGAAAGCAACAAAGCAACACAGGTTCCATTTTCTTATTGCAGAAATCCATGGTCTGTCTACATGAATGCTGTGTCAGCTTGGGCACTTAGCTCAAAAAGTATACAAGAGAAGTAAAAATGATTTAGAGAAGGCAAAGTTAAGATCAACAAATGGAAAAGAATAATTTCTGTGCAAGAAATTATGAAGAAATCCCTACTTCCAGCAAAAATACCTCAGTCTCTTTCCACAAAGACATAGCTGAAGGGAGAAGTAATGAATGCCTAGAAAAACATGGTTTTCAAGGTCAAGGTGATAAAAATTGATTCTTCATTCTGTCTTCCAAAATAAGGAGCAGGAGGCATCAGCTGAAATTAGGAGGAAACAGCTTCAAAACGAGATGAAGTGACTCATCACCCAATAAATAGTTGAGCTGTGAACTTCCTTGCTAATGCAAGTTTAGAGAGGTAAAGGTTATGTCTCAATTTAAGGAAGACTGAACACAACTGAGATGGAGAAGGTTGTTAAAGATTAACACATACACAGAAACTACATCCAGCCCTGAAGCAGCCTGATCCAAAAAAGGGCTGGAAAGGTATTAAGAAGTAACATAGATACTTCAGCCATTTTCTTACAGATGTTGAAAAAAGAGTAAGGGACCTCCAGACCGACCTGCTACAGTCACCTTGATGCTATGATGGATAGAAAACTGTATAATTACCATTAAGGTATAACACCTTGATGTATAATTCAAAGAAACCCCACTGCATTTAATATGAAATAGAATGGTAAACTGCACAGCTTGATAAAACTCGAGCTGTAAAAGAAGTTTGATATCTTTTCCATGTATTTAAGATTTTACATTACAGACATTCTAAATGTAAAATTTTAGGGCCATTCCTTTTAGGAGGCTGTTATGTGTGGTTGGTTTGGGGTGGGGTTTTTATGGGTTTTTTTGTTTGTTTTTTGTTTTTTTGTGGGGTTTGTTTGTTTGTTTTTGGTTTTTTGTTGTTGTTTGGTTGGTTTGGTTTTTTTCAGGAGCACAAATCGAATGCTAATTCTAAAACTCAGCTAAAAGTACTTTGCCACAAAAGCTGAAGTATTTAGAAAAATACTACAGATTTGCTTCTAATTTTGACAGCTGGAAGCATCACTTTTTAGCCAAGAGCACAGATCCTGAAAGCAGCTGGTCAATGAACTTACTGAAGGAGACTGATAAAAAACATCCCATCAGCAAAGCTACCTTGGAGCAACACAAGAAATATTTTTATTGTAAAGCTTACAACTGAGACCATTTTCTTTGTATTACATATCAGGTCCTATAGCAGTGATAGAACTGAGCCACATACACATAGAGCTTTTTTTTAATTTTTTTATCTAAGCAGACTTAGGCAACTCCAGGCCTATGGACCTGAAGAGCAGGGTAGTGTGCAGGATGCTGACTGGATTCAGAAACCACCTCAAGATCTGAGAAAAGCACAAGCAGACATTTCTGGTTTGAAGAAGTTCTGCTCAAGAAAGGCCAAGAACTGCCAGAGCATGTGATGGTAAAAAGCTGCTGGGCAGCTCACCCACTCCTTCCAGCCTGTTCCCTGCTCCATCCCCACCTCTCTGCTTGCTCAGCACAGCAAGGGCTCAGCTCTCAGTGCTTCAAAGCCTCCATGCCCCAAATCATTACAGCAAGGAACATCTTGTTCAGATAGGTAGTGCTGCACATGCAAAGTCTCTTCTCCCCTCAGCAGAAAAAAAAAGAAGAGAAAAAAAAAAAAAGAAAAAAAAAAAAAAAAAAAAAAAAAAAAAAAAAAAAAAAAGAGAAAAAGGAAACAGGAAAAAAGGAAAGGGAGAGGGGGAGAGGGGAAGAAGAAGGGGAGAGGGGAAGAAGAAGGGGAGAGGGGAAGAAGAAGGGGAGAGGGGAAGAAGAAGGGGAGAGGGGAAGAAGAAGGGGAGAGGGGAAGAAGAAGGGGAGAGGGGAAGAAGAAGGGGAGAGGGGAAGAAGAAGGGGAGAGGGGAAGAAGAAGGGGAGAGGGGAAGAAGAAGGGGAGAGGGGAAAAAGAAGGGGAGAGGGGAAAAAGAAGGGGAGAGGGGAAAAAGAGGAAAAAGAGGAAAAAGAGGAAAAAGAGGAAAAAGAGGAAAAAGAGGAAAAAGAGGAAAAAGAGGAAAAGAGGAAAAAGAGGAAAAAGAGGAAAAAGAGGAAAAAGAGGAAAAAGAGGAAAAAGAGGAAAAAGAGGAAAAAGAGGAAAAAGAGGAAAAAGAGGAAAAAGAGGAAAAAGAGGAAAAAGAGGAAAAAGAGGAAAAAGAGGAAAAAGAGGAAAAAGAGGAAAAAGAGGAAAAAGAGGAAAAAGAGGAAAAAGAGGAAAAAGAGGAAAAAGAGGAAAAAGAGGAAAAAGAGGAAAAGAGGAAAAAGAGGAAAAAGAGGAAAAAGAGGAAAAAGAGGAAAAAGAGGAAAAAGAGGAAAAAGAGGAAAAAGAGGAAAAAGAGGAAAAAGAGGAAAAGAGGAAAAGAGGAAAAAGAGGAAAAAGAGGAAAAAGAGGAAAAAGAGGAAAAAGAGGAAAAAGAGGAAAAAGAGGAAAAAGAGGAAAAAGAGGAAAAGAGGAAAAAGAGGAAAAGAGGAAAAAGAGGAAAAAGAGGAAAAAGAGGAAAAAGAGGAAAAAAGAGGAAAAAAGAGGAAAAAGAGGAAAAAAGAGGAAAAAGAGGAAAAAGAGGAAAAGAGGAAAAAGAGGAAAAAGAGGAGGACATAATAGTGCTTTTATAAAAACCAGCTGCTCATTCAAGTTGGAACAGTCACTACCTGTATCTCTTGTGATACCTACTGAAAGGTGCTGACCCTTTCTGTGGCAGAACTATTCTCATTTTAACTTCAAATCATGTGACAATGGTCAGAATTCTTTCTTCTACTATTTTTCTTACCTGGTTGGCTTTTAAAACATATTTTTATGTTATGCAAAAAACCCAGCATCATTATCCAATTTTTGGAAAAAAAAAAACAACCAACCAACCGAGCAAGAAAACCCCGAACCAAAACCAAGTGAACAACAAAACACAAAACCATAAAAATCTATAAGAAATAGAGAACAAAATATTTCTCAAAAATTCAGATTATAAAACATGAAGAATAAAACGGGGGTTACATGGATGGAATGGCAGACTGAGCTACCAGACACTGTTGTTGGGACCAGGTACTGAAGAACAGACAAAAGGGGTCAGGGGGGTAAGAAGGAACAACAAAGAAAGGAAACAGGAAACCCAGGAAAAAAATAGCTTATTTTTAAGAACTCAAATAAGCTAATTTTTCCTTTAACAGTATAAAGTGGTAGCTATTTTGACTCTGACATCCTGAAATTAGTCTAGCTGAGTGTCACCAAAGTGAGACTGCTCCAGTACATCATCAGTAAAGCTGAAGGAGCTTCAAAAAGTTAAATTTTCAGGGAAAATTCTATTCCTGTCTTCCAGCTATGTAGTGGGAAGGTATAAGCCTGACTCTTCTCTGAGATGAGAGACAAGGGACAGAAGCTGGAAAGTGGGAGATTCCAGTTAGAAGTATGGAAATTTTGTTCCTCTTGAGGCTGGAAGAGGTTTCCCAGGGGGACTGTGGAGGCTTCATTTCTGGAGATATTCCAGAGAGTTGGACATGGCCCTTAGAAGTCTTAATATGTAAAAAACCAAACTGAAGCAAACCACAACCACCTAGAAAACTCTAAGAGAAACTCAAAGATTGAAGTGATGCCCACTTGTGGTCACTAGTTGACACCAGTGTGTTTGGTATTTAATTCCAGTTTATGGTGACATGGAAACTTTCAGTCATTCTGATAGCACATTAGTTGGAAATTCAGTGCTACTGTCAGTAACTTAGGAGTACGTGGATAACACAGCTCAGGTTACTAATTACATTAGATCAGTGGTGAGTGAGTAAAACAACTGGTCAATAAATCAAAACAGCATGAACACTTCTTGCTTAGTACATTTGCCTAGGAAATTACTGACTGCTTACTCAGACACAGCTTATAGAGACCAAGATTTTCTTTCTGATAATCAGAAAAGGAGGTGTGCTGAATGAATCAATTTCAGTCTCAGTCTGAACCCATCTTATGAACTGTGACAATGACAGCTTAGCTAAAAGAGGTTCCCATCTATTTAGTTTGTTATTTCTCAGGATGGGAATAATGCAAATCTACTTTGGAAAGCCAGTGCTCTATATAATCACACCTACCTCTTGTTTCACTAAATTCTGCAGTGCATGTACTGGAGTAAATACTGTCTGCTGAATCAATAAGCATTCTGTGCCAAAATTGAGCATTTGATCAGAAATTATACACACTTGGACCAGCAGTACTTCTGCTATTTCAACGGGATTTTTTAGAGAATAAGACAAGAAAAACAATATCTAACAAAAAAACCTCACAACCAAAGAGAAGACTTCCTTGCAGACACTAATAAACCAGCAGAAAATGTAATTACATTTGCTTGTGTTTATGCAAGAATATTGCATTACAGTGAACTTGCCCTACAAAGCTCAATAAAGTGCAAGCTCAGATCTTTACTTTCCCAACTCAGTTACATTTTTCACCCTAAAATATGGAGGAAAAGCAACAGCTGCCATATAGATTTTTCATAAACACTCAAATTACCTAAAATATTTTGACAAAGAAAATCAAACCACTCATGTGAATGAGCTGAATCCCAGTTCATAGATTTCTATCAGTTTCAAAGGAATTATGCCTGAAGATGGAATCACAGGTCAGCAGTTATCTGGAATGAAATTCTCTCTTGGTATAACCTCCAAACATTAGCACTAACCTCCTTTACATTACAGAATTCTAAGAGTACATTAAAAAAACCCACAAACCACAACAGAAAGAACATCAAACCCTACTACCAAGATGCTAATATTTAACAGTGACCAAAGCACATCCCGGGTGATAGGTACAGAAATGCTCTTACTGTGTATGTACAGAATTCAAGAGGATGCTTTAGCTTTTATGAGCAATCTAAACCAATAACTGAGAGTTTTGCATGCTTCTCTAAATGTAAATGTAATGACACAAAACCATTACTCTTCTCATACATTCAGAGCTGTATCCCATCCCACCTGCCAAAGCACTCATTGTATTATTTGTGTATTATGTGTGCTTGCTTTGAAAAGCTGAATGTTTCAGAGAAGTCTAAATTACTATTTTTGAGTGTTCATAACTTTTTATTATATATAACAGGATTCAAAGCTATTTTTAACAGGATTCAAAGCTATTTGTAAGCACAATAGTAAAGCTGTTTCTTGGAAAATCAACACACACAGAAAAAAGAGTTTATATACCTAAAGCTGACATGAATCATTCATTTATACATACATACAAATTATGAAAACCAGAAATAGTAAAGCAGTTAAATGACTGCTAGTCAACCCTGCAGCCCCTGTCTGCTAATTCACCCTGAGTACATTCAGATACCCAAGACTAAACAAATAGTGAATTGTGTCCAAAACTGAAAAACCCTTATCCACGTGAAAACCATGTTCACTCATTCATGTGAAAAAGCACTTTTCCAGTGATTGGGTTAGCCAGCCAACATTAAGATAAAATTTCAAAATGGAAAAATATATTTACTGAAATATAAAGATATTTTTTTGCTAGCTGAATATAAAGAAAGTAATGTATATTAATAAGAAATGTAATTCATTAACTTATTATCTATCCAAAGCATGACCTGAAAAGATTATTCAAAGCAAACTGTTATGCAAAGACTTTGACTAACCCACAAGTAGAAAGAGACAACAGAATATTCCATTTTATACACTTAAATCAATTGCATGGCTTCCATAAAATATTCTGCTGCTGTAAATGCTGGGCAAAAGATTCATGTTAAACAACTGCACAAACTGAAATGTTTTACTGCTGAAAGACATCAGACCTCCCCAAAATAAAAGGAATAAATACAAAAAATCAGAATACATTTTTGTCTATGTAAAAAATCTACAAAACTGCTATGCACCAAAACATCTGCAACATTGCAAGACTGTGTTCCTTGATTCAGAGACCCTGAAAAAAAAAAAAAAAGGGAGTTTTTCTGTGGCTTTCAGGCTAAAGATCATCCTCCTCTAGCAGTTGGAAACATCTGTTTCTACTGCATAATCCTGCTTTTCTTATTCCATGATTCCTCCTGCCTCAAGGAAAACTGATGGAGATTCCATTCAAGAAGTGATGAATGCAGACAGGTGACAAACTTCAGCCCTGCTTTGTCTTCCATCACTTGGTTGCTGACCATAGCTGCTGATTGCTCAAATGGTGCAAAGAAGTCAGATGTTACTGCTCTCATCTCATCATTATTTAAAAGTTAGATTTTTTTTTTTTTTTTAATGTGCTCCTCCATTTTTGGAAGGTGAACTGAAACATTTTTCTGAGCAAATGTGGATTTCACTGATTCTACTAAAACATTATTCACTTACCTTCTTTAGGCAAGAACATTTTTGCTAATAGGAAGCTTTCTAAGAATCTACTTATTGTTTATTGCCTTTCCCATTACTGTTAATCTTTTCCTTATTTTTATAAATATTCATGTGATTTGGCTTCAGTAACCAACAGAGTTTTGTCTCCTCTTGTTTTGTGCTCAGTAATCATTACTGGAAGGTTGTTATTTTATAATGATTCACTTCAATATTGTAATTCTTATATTTGTATACCTGAAATAATTATTTCCAGCACTCTGATCCTTATATCTTATTTCTTTTGAACCAAACATCCCCTTGAAAACTAGTATCAGATATGATAAATACATTTTGGAACAGCAATTATGAATATCTCATTGCTGAAACCAGGCACTAGCTCTGTTAAAAAGATTCAACACATTAAAAAGAAAAACTGACACCAACTTACTAGAGCAGATGATGTTCATAAAAAGAAAATAATTATACGAAGACCTTGAAAAAAGAAATTAACAAAATAATCCAATCTTTGTACTAGTTGAGTCTATCAAATAGAAGACACTGAAGGATTAAAGATGGGACCACAGTGTGAAGTCCACACCATTAAGACTGTAATTATTCCTGAAGGATTCTTCTCTGCTGAAGATAAAACATTAACTAATGGAATTCACAAAATACTTCTTGACACTCAGAAGGTTAAAAAAAAAAAAACAAAGAAAAGGTGGGTAAGTCAGTCATATGTTTCTTACGTGTATCACTGACAAAAAACCTCACATACCTCCTGGCTTGTCATGTTATTCAGCTGCTTCTTAGTGCATCATAAAAGCTTACATATAAATATGACTAAACACAAAGAGGTTCCTAGTGCTGAGGTCTTTTTTTTTTTTTTTTGGGTAATTCTAAAGACCCTTAGTTGTTCCTTTTCAGTTGTTATAAGTGCCCATCTCTTTCTGAATTCTCCCACATTCTGAAGAGATGGGAATTAAAACACTAGATCTGATGAGACAAGGGGACAAATATGCACAATAAATGGAACTCAGTCACACAGCACTTTGGTCAGATGTATCTGAACACTGTACAGGGTGATACTAAAATGCAAATTATAATGTGAACTTCAGGGCCTGCTGTGAAAACACAAAATTTACTAATTTAATCTGTTGGTGCATAAAATCTTCAATGATGAATTACATGGCAGACAGTAGAAATACGAGTAGGTTCTTAGAAATACCCATCTTGCCAGCCTTCCCACCTCCCCCCTTATTTTTTTTTTTTTAGATGGTCTCTGTTGTTTTATTCTTTTCTTTACAGATCAGAATACTTGTCAGAAAGTGATTGTTCAAGTATTTGAAATACAACATGTTGTCCTAGGAGATGTAGGACATTATTCCCAACCCATGTCAAGCAAACGTCTGCAAGAAATCTTGTGTCTAAAGCTACACAGCAAGCTGGAGCACATGAAAACAAACAAAAAAAACACCTTGATTTTGAGATATTTGAAATTTGTTTATGAGTTTAGTTAATTCTTTTTTTTATTTACAATTTCCCCATACATTTCTGATCACTTTCTCAACAGAGTAAGCAGAGAAATTAAGGAATTAATTCTTTAAATTTATCTTGGGATAACTGCCCAATGAGATTTTAAATGATATTGTACAGCACAGAAAAAAAGCTGTTATCATCAACTAAAAAACCTCATTATCTGAGCACAGAAGTTCACTCTTATTTTCTCAACTATGAAATCTATGCTCTATATAACACCATGCTCATCCTTTCATGTTCTATTCCTTGCTCATGCACAAGAAAACATTTGAACACCACAAATATTTGTGTTTTCAGTACAAAGATTTGAAGATGCTCTACCAGTGGTTATATTAAATCACAAAAGCTACCACTGAAGATGAATTATAGAATCATAGAATTGGCTGGGTTGGAAGGGACCTCAGAGATCATCAAGTCCAACCCTTGAACCACCGTTGCGGTTGCTAGACCATGGCACTGAGTGCCACATCCAGGCTCTTTTTAAATATCTCCAGGGATGGAGAATCCACTACTTCCCTGGGCAGCCCATTCCAATGCCTGATCACTCTCTCCATAAAGAAATTCTTTCTAATATCCATTCTAAACTTCCCGTGGCACAACTTGAGACCATGTCCTCTTGTCTTGTTGAAAGTCATCTAGGAAAAGAGACCGACCCCCACCTGGCTCCAACCTCCTTTCAGGGAGTTGTAGAGAGCGAATAGAGGTGATGCAATAGTAGGGCCTTTTTTTGCCACACAGAGAGAAAGGATGGGATCCTGTTTCATTAAGCATTAAGGTTGGCATCTCTCTTGCCTTACTTCTCCCATGAAGCACCTAAGCTTAAATGCAGATTTTGATTTCCTCACTGTTCTTCCAAGAGAGGAAAAGAATGCACCTAGAGCATAACACACTTTTATTTTATTCCCCTTATGCAGAAGAAGAATTTTCTCATTAAACAACATTTTTATTTTCAGATTACCTCAGAGTAACCTTTTAGATGGCCTAAATTCTGGTTATCTGTCTCAGATATTTAGTCTACATTTCCTGAAGGGCTTCTGGATTTAACACTGCTGACACAAACTCCTGTAAAAGGAAAACCTCAAATACTGACAAGCAAGTCAACAACTATTTCTATTTACCATCTCAAGCATCCAATCCTTAGAGGCTTATCTTGCTCTCCTTGCAGTTCTTTCCTCAATCTGAGGCTTCTGGCTTTATTTTGCTTCCAAGCCTCCTCAGTCACCCTGGATGTATACAGCCTGATGCAATGAAAGCAACTATAAAGTAGGACACGTTTAACAGCTTAGCAGTTATACCACACAGCCTAGCAGAATTTTAAGTGAGAGCTGCATTGTTTTCAACCATAAGAACCAGAACACTTTGCTTACACTCAGAGATTTCATTTTTCAAAGTGGGAGATCCACATTTTTGAAAAGGCACAACAGGGGAAACCAGTATAAACCCCTTTAAGATAAACACATCATGTGTGGAAAAAAGATTACACACGTACAACATCTTTAAGACACAAAATTAAAGATGTTTTCAAATTTCAGACTCCTAACTGCCCAGGGACTTTTTTTTTTTTTTTTTTTTTTCACACATAAGGAAAAAAAACAACCCAAAACCAAATGAACAAACAAACAAAAAAATCTTACAGCTGTAATCTCTGTCACCCAAAATCAACTAAACCTCGTTGTGAGAAACCTGATTTAAACCTTAGGTCAACCTTTTTCTGAAAGGGAGGTTGAACAAGATGTCTCTGACTTCAGAATGCTAGGAAGTGGCAATCGGCATTTCCTTTTTCCCCACATGATACAGACCAGAAGGTGACTCTCAAACTGCTGGATAAAACCCCTCAGAGAGTCCAGCATCTTCACTCAAGCACTCAAGAAATTCCTAAGTAGAAATAGAGCTGAAAAGCCTGGTTTCAGTGATTTTCCTGGGACCTCATGAAGACAACACAGCAGGAACAGCACATTTTCAGTTTGGGTCAGAAAGCAATTCCTCACAGCATTTATCCTAACTCTTCATCAAGAACAAACCATTAAAAGTTTTGACTACAATTGCAGTAAATATCAGTATTTTCTCTGTTTTAAACTACAAATAATATTCTAAAACACATTATATCAGAAATAATGAGGTTTGTCTAACCCTAGAAATGCTTTTCACATATCTGCTACATATTCCAACTCTTCCATTTTTACAGAGCTCGCTGTCATTAAATACAAAGGCAATAAAATAGCTGTAACTATTAGATACAAAGCATCCAATTGGAATTATACTAATAGAACAAAATAGAACAACATTTTCAAAAGTCACCAGGAAACAGAAAATTTTACACTTGCAAAATAATCTGTATGCTTAAAAAAAAAAAACAACAAAAACCCACAAAAAACAAACCCCACAATGAAAACCAAAACAAAAGAAACCCCAAGTTCATTCCAACCATTAAAGGAAGAAAACCAACTTTCCTTTTCTCCTTAATTTTCGAATTTGCTGGCTAAACTTACACATAATTATACTGTGAGAATCCAGAAATTAGTAAAAAGTTGAAAAACATTAAAAATAAGCTGGCAGCTAAAAATGATAAAATAAAACAGATGGCTTTGTGCTTGAGATTAATCCAGCAAACATTTATCACTGGAGAACACATCCCTGTTTCAGTATAACACAGCCACTGCTGAGCTTTCCTGACTCAAAAAAAAAAAAAAAAAAATCCATATTCTTCTGCTTAACTGACCCTAGATTCATGGAAAACTCAAGGCAGGAGAACTCCATGAGTTCTCTCTCATGGCATGAGACTGCCATCTCATCATGCTGTGCCAATATTCACTGGTACCAATGCTACACGAGACTGTTCTGCTCCAAAAATACATCCTGAGATTATTACAGAGCTGCATCTAATAAAGCCCCAGTGAGTAAAGCTGCAAACACAGATAAGGGCAAAGGGCAAACAAACACATTTTGCAACTTTAAGAAACAAGGAGTTTATCCTCTACTTTTTATCTGGGTGCTACCTACTGCATGGGTAAATGGACCTTAGGTCATTAGGACACATTCTGAGAGTCTCCAATTTTATTTTTTTAAGTGGTGCTTCAGGAAGCTCCTGAAGAGTTTCCATGTTTTTTACTTTAGTATTTATAAAATATACTATATCTAAAACATATTATCTTTTCACTAAATCTATCTGCCAAAAGCAAACTAATCTGTTGGCTTGTAAGTGCCCTTGGTTATGCATTATAAAAAAGAACATTAAAAATATGGTAATAGGGAGCTTAAGTGTCTTTCAGAATTAAATATTTCTTTATTACTTTATTTAAGTATTTAATTTTCTTAACAGACATTTGTCAGGGTTTAACACTGGCCTGGCAATTAAACCGAATAACAGACGCTCTCTATTAATGTCTCTCTCCTCCTTGATAAAGAAAGGAGAGAGAATAAGGGAGAGAGACTTACGGGTTGGAAACTAAACTACACAACTTTAATGAAACAGTAATGATAAATAGGAAAAATTACTAAATATATACAAATATACAGGAAAATGGATACCACATTCCTCCCTCCTTTCCCCCAATAACTCTCATGTCACCACCGAGGCTGCAGGGCAGCACTGGGAAAGTCCAGGCTGGACTCCTGGAGTCGGCAGCAGTCGGGAACCGGAGGCAGGAACACACAGATATGGGCTGGCACGGATCAGGAGCACAGGCAGACGAACGGACGGGATCCTTCCAGGATGCCGGGTGAAGGAAGGGAGGAAGGGAAATCAGGAAATCCAGAAGTCTGGAAATCTGGAAATCCAGAAAAGATCTGGCTCGGCCCTCATGATGCCTCAAATTTATACTGAGTGTGAAGTATATGGGATGGAATACTCTGTTTGGTCAATTCTGGCATCTATCTTGTCTGTTCCGCCCCAAAGGAGGGCTCAGGTGGGACCTCTCTATCCTCCTGGACAGTAAAATGTTTTCCTCAGAGCTGAGCAGTGTCCTTGGCTCTGCACACCAGTCTCTAGCAGTAACTATAAACATCAAGTGTTATCAGTCCTAGAAGCAGACACTGTCTGAGAAACTTGCTGTTAATTTCAGCAAGTGCAACTACTTGCAAGAGACTTGGCTAAAAGCAAAAGTACAAGACAGAAAATCACCTCTATCCTGGCCCAAACCAGGACAACATTATTAATAAATAAAACATAAATAGATAATTCCTATTCCTTATTTTCTTTAAGTCAAAAAGAAAGTTTTGAAAATTTGGTAGGACAGCAGACTCAGAGTGCTGCTGCTTCTCACATTGGTACTACAGAGCATTGATTTTTCTGGTCTTTTTGCCCCCATATTTACATTTTTTCATCACAGAGAGGATTTTCTGGCAGTGCTTTGCAAAGTGAAACAAACTATGACAAGCAATGTTGCCCCTTATCACAAGGTGCAAATTATTTTTCCATCTCTCTACAACCAAAGCACTGAAAATTCTAATTGGAAAGCATCTACAAAGTAAATTGACATTTCACTAAAAGGTTTAAAAAAGGCTATCTTGCATTATTAGACTCTTTAGAAACTGAATTGCTGCTTTGTAATCAAGGAAATAAAACTGCCAGGGTTTTCACTGCTATTGCCACTCACTATGACTTTCAAATGACAGCCCTATAATTTTTCCCTGTTTATTTTTTCAGAGCCCACCTACTTCAGAAAATCAGATTACATTACAAAGACTTTTTTAGTTATGTTTGTGATATACTATTTTACCCCTACCTAAGGAACTCCTACATAATCCATCCACTTTCATTGAAGGAGTACTCGATCCTAGCCCTGTGGCTATCTTGAAATTCGTGAACCACAGCCCTGATTTTTACCAATAAGCAGAGTTCTGATGTGATTAAAAAATAAATTTTAAAATGTCACTGGTGCTTACAATACATATTTTTAAAACATGATAAGAAAATTGCTGGAATGGCTGAATATTTGAAAATTTAGTCTTTACAAAAATAAAACTAAAACCACTGCAGTAATAATGTCAAATTGCATTTAGGAAAATGAAGTAGCAGGCAGCTAACTGAAGTCTTTACTATTGCCTTACAGGAAAGGAAGAGTGTTCCTGGTTACTTTCTTTGTTCAGTGCAGAGTTATATAAGTTCTTAATAACATGAACCTTAAGGGTAACTCAACTTTTATTAAATACAAAAAAATGAGAAAACCCCCAGACAGTAGAGTTGACTCCTTCCACAAGGATTGAGTATGGTACTGAGTATGTTATGGTACTAAATGAAGGCACGGTACTCGAGCTCTCCACAGGAAATGCTGCTCAGACTGCTGAATTTATCTGCAATCCTAGATAAGATACACAGAGAAGGATAAGAATCACAGAAATAAAATTGATTTCTCACAACAGATCAAACACAGCTTCATAGCTGAAGCCTCAAGATCAAGCAACGTGAGCTGCACTCAAGCCTGACTTTTCAGGCATTATGTTCCCTGCTCAGAGAAACCAGGGGTGCACAGCATACAGATACCCAGGCTTATTTTATACTAAATATCTCAATTAAAAAGAAGAATTATTCCCTTCTGTGTGTAGAATCTAAACCTCCTTTCTTTAACTCCAGCTCAAAAGTCTGCTACTTCCCAAACATGCTCAGAATGGTCTCCCATGTCTCTCCCAAACGAGGATACTGTGAAAACCTCAATATCATTATTTCTGCTGCACTGTGTTGTAAACCATCTCAAACACTATATATAGTCCCAGTGTCACTGGAAGGAAAAAATAATCATAATGTAAAATTGTGAACACTACAACTCCAGGAGCATCAGCCAGAACACTACTGCCATATACAGCACCATATTAACCCAATTTTTACAATTAATGATTAATGTCTTCATTTTAGATCTAATTTACAGACTACCAAAGAATTAATCTGTAGCAAACGCCACACACTACGGCCACAACTAAACTACTAAAGTAGTTTGGCCACAAACTAAAGTAACACCAGGGTATGCACAGAGGACAAGTAATTTGAAAGAAGACTTGATAATAAAGGAAAGGCATTAAATCCCAAAGCAAGGAGCTGGGAAGGGGAGAAGAGAGAAAGACAACATTACATACAAGAGCAATTTATCTTTACAGCCCACTGGTTAGAGGCTTTGATGGCCCTAGATAATCTCTAACCCTGAAAGTTATACAAGAGTAAAATTCTGGTAAACTTCCAAGTGAACATAGATCCTATCTTACTGTTTGTGGAACAGTTAGTCAGAAACTTAAAATATTTTCTTGTGTCTGTGGTAGCAGATAGGTTCTGTGTCCTGATAGGTTCTGTTTGGATCCCAGACAGTATCTAAACCTGGACTGTACAGACTTAAATGTAAAAATATAAGATGGCCCTTTTAGGTAGGTCACATCTGCACAATACACTGTCAAGCTGTATATAAGGAAAAGATTCAGAGTACAGGGAGTAGATTAAACAGTATAAGCAATCTGAAGGCTTTTTTTTTTCTTTATAGTTTATAAAAGATACACTCATTCATTTTGAGATTGCTAGAGCATAAAACTTATGTAAAAATCCACTTTGAGACACCACAGCAATTCACAATTACTAAAACCAAGGTTAGTAATGCATAAGTTTTGCAAAACAATGATTTTATTTTTTAAAATCCAAAGTCAAATTAACACTGCAGATGCATATATGGGAGTAAAGCCAACTCTTCTAGCATACTAATAATTGCAGCTCTGCTGAAGAAACAGGAATAGTCAATAAAACATATTACTGAACTGTTTTGCCTACAAAATGATGGAACTAATTGACCTGCAAACTAATCATTACCTACATGCTACTGCTTGTCTTCAAGAGGCATGAGCACACCTTTCAGAACTTCATAGTTTCACCTGTGACTGAAAATCTATGACAAAATTAATTCCTGAAAAGGCTGCTGAGAAGAGACACAGTCTGTAAAAGAGAGTGGAAAAAGAGTGGTTGTTAAGCAGTACAAAATTATTGTTTTTATGGAATTAACCTGCATATTGGAACAGTTCTGATGTACTATTACATCATGCTGACCTGTAGAATATTTCTACCCCCCCTATAACCAACCAAGTCACATCAAACTCTATGGAAATCGAGTTGTTATTCAAAATGCAAAACAAAACAACAATTTCCACAATTAATAACAATGCTAAAGCTACAAGAAATAAGTGCCCCAAGGCAAGCAATTCACACCTAATTCATTTTTTTACCAGAAAAGAATAAGCTAGAGGTGTCCAAAACAAAAATCAGTGGTCTACCAGAACTGCTGGTTTCAGCACATGGATGTGCTTACCTCCAGCTGCCTCTGAGACAGGTTGAATTTCAACCATCATCACCATATAGAAGCCTGATTTTAACACATTACAAAATGAAAGGCTGTAACACAACGTGGTGCATCAGAAAAATACAATTATTTGATGTAAGTAATAAACCACAAAGTTTATCACTAAATTGTAACTTTGACTTCACATTAATTGCTTAACATATCTCCCTGAAACAAGTGTTTTAGGTCTGAGTTAGTGGTGTATTCAGCAAAATTTCATCAGGTTATTCTTAACTCTAAGGATGTGAGCAGGGAATCCCAGTAATTAATTTATTTAGATTTGAGTAAGAATGTGACCACATGGGCCACTGTCTCCCAGAAACAATCTCAGGTGACACAGTGCTCCAGCTCAGGTTTCTAATGTAACTGTGTGATTCTCTTCATCTGGTTCTTTGTTAAGTCATCTGCCTTTGCTAAATTCATCCTCAGCTATTTCAAGATAACTTGCATGATTTTGAATTGATTGAAGTTTCCAATCTTCCACAACATCTCAATAACCACAATCTCCAAACAAGGAGCTTTTTCACTTTCAAAATATCTGTCTTGTCAATTTCTAAGCAACAGAAAGAATAAAATCAAACTGCATTCTAACCTTAACATTAACCATACTTTCCTTTCCAGCATTTATCTGTTATTTTTCATCTCAAATGCACCTTGCTTCTGGGTTTTAGTACTACCAGCATGATAGCTGCAAAAAATACTCCAAGTTCTTCTGGAGACTCTTACAGCTGAGTTGTAAATACAAGAATGAGTCAATATAATTTTTTGCTTCTATTCTTTCACGCTTAACTTGGCAGGCCCAAAAGGTCTGGAAAAAAAGCAATAAAATTGTGGTCCATCTTAAGATATGAAATCAGATAAGGAGATGGAGTTTAGCCTACGGACTTCACTAAACTGTTATCTGGAGCAACAACTTTAAGCACAAACCCATAACCCCAGGTGATGGCAACTCCTCTGCCAGTCACATATAAACACAAAATGCAGAAGGGCACAAGATTTTTTTCCCTGTGGCTTGCATGATATGCAGGCACTGGAAAAAGTAATTACTTGAAATTTATTAGCACAAGAAATGTCCCAAACAGAAATCACAGTTACCAATCTCAGAGAAAAGGCCAGGCTGCTGTGATGAAACTCTGCAGATTTCCTCTGCAAGGCAGTGGAGTCTGTGTCACTGTTTCGGTCCATTTGTGGGCTTTCGGTCATATGAGATCAGTAATTCAAACTAAAGGCAAGAAGTGTCAGCTTGTGAAAGTCATCCAGATACTCCAGAACAGGTGAGTTCTGGCTCAGGGTTACTAATGAAGCTGAGTGTTGGTCCCTCCCCTTAAGTAAGCAGAAGAAATCAATCTAACAGAATATAATAGCTGGTTTGTCTGCTCTCAGCAATGAATTTGGTCATGGCTTTCACGTGGGGGATTACTGGAATTAAAACAGAAACCTCTTATTCATGAGGTAAGTGAGTAAATGTTGAAATTATAACACACCTTCAAGGCTGAGACCTAACAGTATGGCCAGAAGAAGCCTTTATCTTTCACAGTGGCAAGGAAATCTAAGTTAAAATGCAATTCTATAGCTTGGGCAGCTCAAACCTAGCACTAAACCCATCTCATCCCTCCTTCTACTAGCAGCAATGCAGATCAACACCATGGGATAAAAGCCCAAACATCCCTTCTACAGATTAAAGCACTGTGTGCCAGGCTGACTGAAATGCATCATCTCTGACCTGAAATCCACACCTCAGGGTAGATGATACTCTCTTGAACCTTGATACATTTTGTGCATGGCTGAAAACACAAGGCACCTATTACATCTTCTTCCAAATTGTTTATCTACACTAAAGACAGGAAGGCACCTACCCAGCAGAGGCAAATTACCAAGCACTGACAGATCCAATACTGCACAGGCACAAAATGAAGTGGCACAGAACCCTGCAGATCAAGTAATACTTCTAGGTCTAAAAACCTCAGAAGACCAATCTGGGGTTTTACACTAAAAAAGTGCAACAGAAACTACTTGGTATTTACCAGAGAAAGATGACAGCTAGGCTATAAATTACACATTTATAGCAACTTATTAAAATTTCCCTATAAAATAATGAAGGTGAATTCCTAAGTGCTCTTTTTTTCCCATATACCAGGTTGGAGCTCAGTGCTTGTGAGCTGAGGTATTTGATTCTCTCACCCTGTATCACACAGGCTGGAAGATATTAGGGAGCTCCTGCAGGGATGAAAGGAAGCCTCAGCTCTTCATACATGGTTTGTGCCCACCACGGAGGACAATGAGTGACACTGGTAAAGGAACACAGATGGATGTTCAGGTAAAATGTGATATCCATTGGTAAGCTACTGATACGGAAACACGTGTGATGCACACCTGTGACACAAGAGGAAAGCTCTTCCCAAATGGGATTTTCTCAATGCATCACTTCTTATGACTTCAGAAACAGCTTGAAATTATTATTTTTACCTTAGGGGAAGAAACACAAAAAAAAATCCCACATGTGTCATATAAAAATATATTACTTGTTTCCAATTGTTTTTCAGTGCAGATGCATCTACTGCTATCCTAACAGAACAGTGGCAGCCTGACTAACCAGAACATTTGCCATTAATGAAGCTGAAAGGGTTTTTCTTCAGGCACTTATGAAAAAATAGAAAGATAAAACAAGCATAAGGATCACATAGAATTTCCTAATTTTGTTTTTCCAGGATGTACACATATGTTGTGTTGTATACAGTAATGTAAAAAATCAGAAATACATTCACAAATAGACTAATTTAACTTAAACTTTAGTGAAGGAAATAAATTATATTCTCTCTTAAGATTTCATATATTTGATTTCTTCCAACCATACACCCAACCAAGAACACTCTGTACAATAACAAGTATGCCAAGAATTCAGGCACAGATTCAGAATTGACATCTCGGGTCTATTTTCAATGTACATTTTACACAAGATAAAAGGAAAAACAGTCAAAGAAATCTTCTCTGTGAAAATCCTGAGTACTATTTGCAATGGCAACATACCACATTATTATATTTAACATGATCATCAAGATAATGTTCTTTCAAAAAAGAAAACCTTACCACTACACTAGACAATAAAATGAGAGGAAAAAAAATTAAGAAATATTTGGACCATTTTTCATGTTAAAGGTCTCACTCCTTGATTATGTCTTGCAGTGCAATGAATATTCTAATTTACAAAGTCATCTCTGTGAAGAAATAAAATATTTTGCTGTAAGAGAAACTCATAACCCAGGGTTTCAAAGGCTCATGCTAAACACACTCTAGAAAATTTCAGATTAAGATCATTGCAATTTCCAGAGTGAAAGACCAAAACAATGGGATGAAAAGTCTGACATCACACAGAGTTATCTCAACATGAAGCATTCTCTCAGGCCAGAACTTCAGCACAGTGGGAGAGATGTGAAAAAACCCAGCTCTTCTACAGACCTGGAAAAAAACACATGAAATTGTGGAGAATTTGGGGATTTGGATTGTGACCTGTTGTCACTCGTATGCCCTATATTAAATCCTACAACGTTTTTAGCTAGACAAAGAATTAACATTTAAAATACACTTAACTTCACAGCTGAATGTTTCAAAATAAACTGTCTGGTGATGCCTCTGCCACAATTGCAAAGACACTATAATTCAAGTAAAACCAAAACCAAAACTACAAAGAAATTGAAATTATAAATCAGCTTTATGAAGCCTGCATGTCCTTTTCACAGCAAATCTTATTAAATGTGTAACTGCAACTGCCAATGCCAGAGAGTACAATTTACCTTTCCAAAAATTATTTTTTCATGTTTTTAAATTTACATCCTAATGAGCAAATAAGTCACTTCTCTTCAATGAATGATCCTGTTAGTGAAGGGAGAGAGATACAGTTTCCCTACCCAAAGGTTGCTGTTCCAAGTCTTGCAAACAGCAGCTGCTTTTCTAGTGTAAGTGAAAAAAAGGGAACACCAGAACAGGCAGAGGTTTTATTTCCCAAGCAAGTGTTGCTCCTTTATGAGTTTTCTTTGGGTGATTTGCCTGATAAATGCACCCAAATTATGTACAACAGAGCTAAGAAGCAAGGCAGACATTTTATACCAATGCCCTTTTTGTTCTTCCTAAAAAGACTAAGTAATCAGTCCCTGTTAGATATTTATCTGATAGATAGTATGACTATCTATCCTTTCAGATAAATAAATATTACAGCTAATGTTGCTTCTATATAAACATTCAGTTGTTCTGAAGATTCTATGCATGAGAGTGGCAACAGACATTTGCCTCTGCTGACCTGAAGGACACTTTGCCAGATGTTATAAAAATAAATCTATAATCCTACCTACTTCTTCAAAGGTAAAAAAAAAATAAAATTAAAAATCCAACAACAAAAATAAGTAAAAAGCTTTAACAAAGTGGCAAGAGGCCATAGACCTGCATCTCTTTTCAGTCGTTTCCTCTTTGACTTCTGATATTTCTTCCATCATGTAAGTAAACTCATCAAACCTAATCCGATCAAGTAATAAACTGCTATGATTTCTTAATACCTTACCTTGAAGGGATTATGTTTGACGTAGTGAATTAATACCATTTTTTTGGCAAAACAGTATGTTTAGTAAAAAACCAAGAGAAAAAGCTCTCAAAAAATTCTCTTTTCCATGTAAACAGTATCACAGGGCTGTACTTTCTATACCATCACAAAACCTCTCAAGTTCTCCAAAGTAAAAGACTGTCAAGACTATTTGAAAGGCCTTGGATTCAAGTAAGTACCTAAGCATACAACTGTCTTTAAATATATAAAGTACTTTTAGCTATGTGAGACAATCCATGTGTAGGAATATATTTAAATAACAAATTACCTATAATTTCTATTTTCCTTAAGTTCTTACCCTGTAAATGTCAGATGATCTCATATGCCATAATGAGACATCTTAGGTAGCTTTAATAATGTCTGGATTACAGAACTGAATTTTTATAAATTCATTTTAGATTAGATGAATGTAGACTCCCTGTTCACAAGGAGTCCCATGGATGAGACGAAGAGCAATGGGCACAAGTTGCTCCTGGGGAGATTCCCAATGGACACAAGAAGAAAATTTTTCCCCATGAGGACAGTCAGACATTGGAATGGTCTCCCAGGGGAAGTGGTGGGAAGGTTTGAAGCCTTAGCTGAGACAACTCACACAAACAATAACATTAGAAGGGTTGGACCAGATGATCCTTGAGGTCCTTTCCAGCCTGACACTGTGATTCTCTGTGATCTTTGACTCTTAAACTGAAAGACACACCAGCTGTCCTCAAATTTACTAGTATTTTATTCTGAATCCTTTGCTGAAACACCAGTGGTACTTACAAAGAAAGAGAGTAACAGCAAGATGTGGAATTAGTACTAAAGTCTAGATTTCTTCAGGAAGTAGAGCAGGACATAAAACTCAGTAGCCCAATGTGCTCATTGCTAGCCTCTATTTCTCTGACTGGCAAGATCAAAATAAATTTGCTTCAAATTAAACAAACATAATGCATTTCCCCAACAAACTGAATAGTATTACCTCTGGCTGAGTTGTTACACTTGGATTCTTTCCCTCCACAAGTACTTTGCACACAGACAGAACTGCATTATAGGGGAGAAATAATGGCTGCATATGATGCCAACCAGTTGATCTCCTAGTTCTCCCACTTTATTCTATACACAGATATGCCTACAATACAAATCTATAAACTCTGAAATCTATAGTAGGTAAGTAGTTTTAGACATCAAACAAGATTAAACACAAAGCTATCGCTTATATTTCTTTAAATCCAAAGAATTTATTCCATTTTAAAGTACTGCCACATCTTACAGTACTGCTCCTATTAAGAGCATGAGTCCTACTTCTCTTTCCTTCTGCTCACTAGCTCCTTTTCTGAACAAAACCTACCATCAGTAATTTGTCCGTGAGTATCTAAACCTATTTTTATTGTTTTGTATGGTAAACTGCTGAGCAAGACTTTTTAATTCCTCTCTTTCAGTTTAAAACTCAGCTTGAGTTTTAAAACCAGGCAAATAGTAATTTACTGATACCAATTTTGTTCCTTTTACGGTAGTTTACCTTAACTGCTCATCCACAATTCCTTTGAGCTAAAAATCATAGATTAAATAACTAATAGCTAAAATCAGTTTAGCTGCTATGCATCTACCTTTCTAATTGACAAAGACCAGGATTAGAGATTGAAAACCCAGTGATCAAATTCAATGTTACCCTCTCAGAGCATTTGGCTTTATAGTCAGAATGTGTATCTATGGAAACAACACTGATAGCAGTCTGTCTATTTAAAAGGCTTATTTATGTCTTCTTGTGAGATTCAGGTAGAACTATTACATAAAAAGTCAGGAATCATTAAAGCAGTATGAGCTTGGAATTAATAACTGAAATAAAAACAAAAAAAACCCAAGACCAAAAACCCCACATTATTTATACAGATGAGTGATTCGATTTTACAAACATAACCAGTTGGCAGCTGGAAAAGTACCACTGATCTCTTTAAATTGCAGCACAAATCATCCAGAAATCACAGACAGCTCAGGAAAAGTGCAGCCACAGAAAAGCTTCACACAGCTTTGGACACCTCCTAATGCTTCCTTTGTGCCTCTGCTTCTTACAACAAATGACATCTCCAATCTCTAGACATTTACTATAGAATAAAGATGAGGTCAAGCCTATTCTCATACCAATCTTCTGTCCCAAACTAGAAACCCCATGTGTGATACTTCTGCAATTTCAGAGGGCAGAATTAACTCCACTATTTATAGAAAATAAAACTTTGTTGTTGTTGATTTCAGAAGAATACCACAATGTCCTCTTGCCATATGCAGTGAGAACTTCTATCCTTTTTTATGAGGACAGTAAATGTTTTTGAAACTACAAGCTGACAGCAAAAATGCCATTATTTCCATGTAGAAACCTAGTTCTATTGGAACTTAAATAAATGGTTAAGCTTGCTCTCTAATGTGAAACCTACCCTGCCTCTCCCATTCCTATCACCACCACAACAACCTTCTGTTTCTTGAGCTTTCCCTACCTCAGGTTAGGGTAGAATGAAGAATGAATTGATGCTACATGTGAAGAGAAGTTGCACCAATATATTTTCTCATATTATGTACTCATATCTCACGTACTGACACTTGCTAGATGTATCAACTAAGATAAAACCTGAGAGACAGAAAACAAAAAGGATGTAAAATACCTATCTATAAAATATATTAATGTTCAGCCTCCTAATGCCTTGATATGCAATTTTCACCTGCATCTCTGTTTCCTTGCTCAAGACAAGCATGAAGTTCATCCTTTTCCAAAGTATATCCATGAGCTCACAAAGCTAATTCCCAACAGCCCTGAGATTTTATTAGCAGCTGTTTAAGCATTTACTGAACCAACTGAATACCCTTAACTTCCTAAAGAGTTCTCCAACTGGAGACTGAATTCCTGCTCCTCACTCAATTAATTGCAGAAGATTCACTGCATTTGACCTTATTTATGAAGATTAATGGAAAAAGGTGTTCAGAAACTTCTGGGCATTCTGCAGAAATGGTTGCACACTGAGCTTGAGCAATCATCTGACAAGGTGAGCTTTTAAAAGGTACCATACATGGAGCACAAGAAGGCTGAGAAAGGCAGTTAAATTGCAGGTTTAACAGTAGCATCTTCAAAATTACATCATTTGCATCATTAGTGATCTTGTTTACTATTTTCTAGCCAACTATTTTTTATAACATTTTTCTGTAGTAGCTCTAAAGCAGAGTGCAAACAGATAGGCAAAACACAATGCATTGCTAGGGCAGAATGTATTATTTCTCTTAACACAATACCACTCTCCTGCTCAATACAATTTTATTTTTTCAATAAAAAATTAGAGATGTAAACACTGAGGATGCTCCTCACTCTGCCAGACCCCTCTCTCTATCTGCTTCCCCCCCTTTCTCTGTTTCCTTCAGGCAGTCAAGAGGTGAGCAGTTTCCTCCCAATTCTAGTTCCTCCTCAGTAACTAAATAAATATAAAAAAGTCTTTTTAATTCCCTACACAGAATGAAATGTTTTGGACTACTCATCATATTATACCTTCAGGGATTTCCACTCTTAATTTATTTATTTTTGCAGGGTGGGAGGCTGGAAGGAAAAGAAAGAGGGGGAAGAAAAAGTAGCCTTAAGACCTTCCAAAATACAACTGTTTAACAAAAAAAAGAAATTAAAGATTAGACAATTCTCCATGCTTTTTACTGCTTTTTAATTTACATTTCTATAAGGTATAAAGGGATTTAAAAGGCTAACAAATAAAGGATATTTAAAGTATATACACAGGTTTTTTATTTCATTGTCAAAATGTTAGTAGGACACTTTTTTTTTAAGTGTACAATCATCTGTGATGATGTGGCATATACAATTTACATCATTACCATTCTAATGACAGGCAAATACACTTTAGAATAGCTGGGAGAATAAAGACAAAATACCTTTAAAGCCCTTATAAATTGAAAAGCACGTAAAAACATTGTGTAATCTCTCTAATGTCTATAGCACACATCAGGAAATTAAAAGTTAAAAAAAAATCTGTCTGTGGAGTACCTGCTTCTATTAAGATGTAGTAATTTCTTTAGTCATATGAAGATTAAAGCAGTTTGCAAAATGCAATTGCAATCTTTATGTACCTTGATTCAGTTAGTACATTACTGGTTAAGTTCAAATACTAAAAGTTACAAAGATACAAAACTAAAAGGACACCAAATATACCACAAAATTTCTTTCACCATTTCAAATTCAGCTTCCAGAAGTTTATTTCACTATAATTTCAGATTATATATTCCTTTCACAATATAAGATTCCTATCATAACAAAAAACAAGCTACATAGTAAATACACAAGAATGCTTTTCCAGTGTCTTTTATCAATTTGCTACTAATAGTCATATCAAATGGAAATATAAAATTAATTTCTTTTTAAATTGTTTTTTTAAAGTGCACTCCAGGGTTTGTAAACTCCTCTCTGTAAAACTGTGAATTCGATTGAGCACCAATTATTTGATCTTTATTTTCACAAATAGCACACTCAAGAAAGAGGCAACATTTTTCCTCCTCTCAAGGGACATGGGGGGAATTACCAAAATAAATTACATGCTGTGATTGTCGTAGTGTTCACCTGGCAGAAATAATCTCTTATGATATAAACCCAAAATATTAGTTCTGCTATGTAAATGTGCCATTTTCAAAGATGAGTACATGAAGTTCTGCCAAGGACTTTTTTCCTGATGGAGAGAAGGGGTTACCTACAACCATATTAACCAAATCCCTGTGCAGGTTGAATTCTATGATAGGAAAGCTGAAAATTAAGCCACATGTGTCTTGGTCACTTGGTTTCAAGTTTTGTTAAAAAAGTCAGGAAGAGACTGAACTGCTCGGTGAATTTTTTACTGATTTGTTTTATTTGGACAGATTTGTGTCTCTGAAAACAAATTACAGTAACTCGTCAGCTGGAGAGAATTGCTGCAACAATCAGATAAAGGGAAATAACTTCCATTTATTTTCATCTGCGTTCATTAAAAGCTGAAAATCAATGAAAAATTGATGTGGACAGGCTGCTTTATACACCAGAAATAACTGTATGATAGAAATCCCACCAACAGATTCCCCAAAGCTCTGCTTACCTATCCCATACCCTGGTAGAGCTAAACCACCCAGTCAGCCCCCAACCTTCACTCCTTGGGGCACTGCTTGCCTCTGTCCTTCAGAGCTCCTGCATCTAATACCACAAAAGTTTTCTTACTGGTTTGGCATGACCAGAAGCTACTGATTACATCACCTGACTGAATTCTTGTCACTAAATTGACTAATCCATGGTAAAACCTGATTCTGGGGAAACCACAGCAAATGCCAAGTACTTAAAACAGTCACTGATGGGGCCCCTGGTCCTACCCATCAGCTGCTTATCCCATGACTTCAGTTAGAAGCTGGATAAGGACCATGACTCTTCTTTAACCTCAGTGCCATCACCTGTAATTTGAAAAGGTTTTTGTTGGTTTTTTTTTATTGTTAATTTTTGTTTTTTATGCTTCTAAGGGTATTTCGAAAATGGAACTTATGAGATGAGCAAATATTCTACAATGGGCTTTTAAATTACAGAAATCCTTCACAGTTTCAGATCTCTCTAGCTGTGGTTTAGAAATCACATTATTTCTAGTGAAAACCAAATAGAAATGCACTGGGTATTTTAGAGAAACCTTTCAATATAAGCCAAGCAATTAAAACTTTTCCAACTCAGTGCTGACCATCTGCAAGCACAGGCAAAAGTAATACAAACTTATTCAATACAGTCCTAAAAATAGGTTTGAAAGCTTGTCAAAGGTATTAATGGATTAGATTTTCAAGCTCACTTACTTTCATATTCAAACTGAAAAGCAATTAGATTTTACTGCAACAAGTTTACTTTCTTGTTCAAATGGACATAAAAGACCATTACAACATAACTTTTTGGACACAGTCAATTTTGAAAACTTATAAAACTAAGACCTCCAGTAAAATTCTCTCTGCTACTCAAATTCTAGTGTTTTTTGAGTAGCATCTTATGAGGAGAGGCTGAGAGAGTTGGGATTGCTCAGTCTGGAGAAGAGGAGGCTGAGGAGAAACCTTAACACTTTCTACAACTCCCCAAAAAAGGCTGCAGTGAGATGAGTGTTGGAGATGAGGAGATGGAAATGGCCTCAATTTTTGAGAGGCCTCAAGTTGTGCCAGGGGATACTGCGATTGGATGTTAAGAAAAATGTCTTTACTGAAGGGGTTGTCAAGCATTGGGACAGGCTGCCCAGGGAAGTGGTAGAGTTACTATGCCTGGAGGGGTCAAAAAGATGTGGACATGGCACTTCAGGACATGGTTTGGTGGCCATGGCGGTATTGGGTTGACAGTTAGAACCTGATGATCTTAGAGGTCTTTTCCAAATGAATGATTCCATCATTCTGAAACCTCCTCATAGTAACACCAGATGCTTTTCTTAAATGCTGACCAGATATGTAAACTTCATAAAAGAACAAGCACATCCAGTAACACCCTTTAAATTCAAAAGCCAGCTGTCCAAAAGGTTTGCAAAACCTATAAAGAAAGCTGCTTTGAGTAGATATTCCTGATCAGAAACAGATAAATACCCATTATACAGAACATATGCACCCAGTATCATTACTCTTAAAAACACCTATAAGAGATTCATGAGTATCTCTTGTATTCACTTTTGTCCTGCAATGAACATCTGTCTGCAGGTCATGTTTTACTGCTTCAGGGATATCTATTTTTTTTTTATTGATTGAAAATTAAAATGGTAATTTATGTTGTGTGCTTCCATACTGGACCAGTGTGATGTTTTATTTTATTGATTTCCTGGTGGTTCCTTGCATACATTTAACAGCTTATGCAAAACCCTGACATGAAGGTCATTCCAGACAAGCCATTCCCAGTTCTGCTCTTTTCACCTCCCCACAACACCAAATCATTAGCTCTTAATTAAATCTTGTACATCTGGGGCTTTTTTAATCTATAAAGGTTCTTAAATATTAAGTCAAAATTGCTCTTTGTCCTCTGGTGTGTGCCCCATTTCCCTCATATTTAGGCCCAGCAAGCTTTTTTAAAAAGGATTTCTCTATTGATTGAGTGCTTTTTTTTTTCTTTCCTTCTAAGCTTTTAGCTGGTGTTAACCTTGTATGTCAGATCAACAATTTGTTACAATTAGGCTGATAAACTTTCAGCTTTTAACTGCAGACTAAGAGCTCATTTACTTCATTTAATGTAACCTTAGTTACCCAAGTTGCTAATTCTGTTACAAAAACAAACCTGAAATATTATACCAGGCATGAAAAACCTTCCAAAAATACACTTTGATAGCCTGACAATTGACAAGGCTTTGATGCTTCTAAGCATGTATTGGGTTTGGACTGAAAGGACTGATGATAAATGATGGTAGCATAGAAGGTGCTTGCAGAGCCCATTCTTGGGAAATACCTTGGATAAAAACACCAACTACAATAAGGGCACGAATGAAATAAATAAATGGAACTGTCTGCAGGGTGTTTGCCTAAAACTAGTTTATGTGGTTGATTTCACATAGGTATGAACATTCTGTAGTTACTGTTCTACTCATGATAGATTCACTCCAGAAAGTGATCATGACTGCAGAACTACACCTTCATTACTCCAATGGAACACCATCCAGAAGATGGACCATGCCAACTACTTGCAAATGTGGGGTTTGAAACCACAGGCCACCTTTCTGGTCTTAAACTGAAGCAAGAACCCAGGTGGGAAAGTACAAGTTTGAGGTACTGACCAAACATCACTGATGTGAAATACATTCAGACATCAACAAAGGTATTTTGCATGGACCCACCCCAGTAAAAACAAATCAGAAAATAGATTTAAAAGCCCCACCATCTCCAAGGAGACTGTATGAAAACTGTTACTCATTGATTAACCTTTGCTTTCCAAGATGAAAAAAAAACAAATAAGCTATTTCCCTGTTTCCATTTGCTTGTCTCTAACACCAGCTTCTGAAATAGGCAAGCGAAAAAGCAGACAATTGATTTGGTGTTTGTTTTTTAATATATTTGTGCATAAAGTGTCCTCTTTCTGCCTGATTATATCGAAAACAACAACATGGCAATCACAAAGGATTCAGTTCCTACAGAAGCTGAAAGAAGATAATACCTGTAATAACAGTATTTATAAAAGCTGGAGTCAAGAGACAATGCAGGCTTTGCATGAAGATTTCCGACTGACCTTGTTAGGGTCAACATATTTGTTTATAATACAAGGAAAAGATAAAGAAGAGGTGACTGGGAATAATCTAAGAGAATAACTCCCAAAATAACTGCTGTCTGTGATAAGGGAGCAAGTGAAAAATCAGTTATATACATGAATGTAGACTTTTCATTCTATTAAAAGCCAGTTCTTGTTACTTATTCAGCTACTGCTGTGATTGAATAGTATTGAAGATCCCCATCAGGCTCTGCTTAATGTCACATCTGAGGAAACTAAAATAATTGCAGCAATCCAGAGTACAGCATGCACATTCCACATCATGACAGCAGAAACCAGACAGCTCCCCAGTCAGATTTGCACATCCCACAGTCCTCACTAATCAGCAACAAGCTATGGCAAAACAAAGACCTGCTTGATAATGATTTATCAGGTTAAACCAGAGATCATTAGTCTGGTTACCAAAAAGCATCTATTAGGTAATCCCATCTACTTTTGGCCACTAACTTCAAATGCAACTCATAAGGCCACTTTACTAAGCCACTGTGTTTGAGAAGTAATAACACAAAATATTCCATTTTGTAATTATGATGTTATAGAATCAATCAATTTTAAGCACACAGAGAAAGCAAAGATGGGTTGAAGGCACATGGAAGAGTCAGACTGTGAATGTGTTTTCTTGATTTACAAATCCCATAAGATTAAGATCTCCCTATGGCAAGTGCCAACTAGAAGGGATTCAAAGTCCCAGATTTACTGCCAACTAAATAGCAAGACAGGCAAAGGTAAAATGAGTGTTCTAAATGAACTTGAACTCTCTATTCAAAAAAAGGGAACACACAAACAAGTATTAATGTCACCTGGTCAATAAACATTAGAGCCTAAAAGCTGTAGCCTATTCCAGGATCCGATAAGTACTCCTGAAAAGTTCAGGATTAAGTTCCTCCTGAAAAGAAGGAATCAAAATAATGACATTTAACATGTATAGTGGATTCTTCTAAAAGATACCCCAGGAATGCACCTCGGGATCTAGATAGAAGAGTAGGAATCCTCTGTCAGAAGGAAATGCAGCCTAATGTCTACTCCAACAAACTCCTTAAAAGAAAATGGGATACATTTTTATACTTTTATACCTATTAAAAATAATTGACTAATTAATAATTAAAAATAATAATACATAGTCCCATTAGCTACACACAAACTGCTGAGTCACTTTATGAATTGTAATTGCAAATCTTTAATCTGTTTATTTTACCTCCCTGATACTCCAGCTGAGTATAAATGAAGAGACCAGGGCTTCCATAACCAGAATCTATGGATGATAATAAAGATATTTATTGCCACCCTCATGCAATAAAGCATAATAGAAACTAACACCTGTGTTGTAAGGATGAATCTAAAGAAATATGTCAATATCCTTAATTCCCACTAAGAATTTAGTTTCCCCACTAAGAACACTAAGAAAGCTTTAAGGTCACAAAGGCAGCAGTCACCAAATTTACTCAGGATTAAGAGACTCAAAAAAGCTTATATCTGTCAGTAATTAATATGAAAACAAAAATGGTCAAGTATAATTCAATTTTCTAGATGAATGAGGACCCACTCAAATAATTTTTAACAGCTAAATAGCTTCTATGATACTTGGTCTAGAAATGCCACATGTTGGGTTTTTTCTTATTTAAAAAGGAAAAAAATTACATTTCTTTTTCAAGCGTTGCTTGCCTGTTTTCTGAGATGTCAACAGATTAAGCTAGTGAAAAGGATTGCTGGGTACTGCATCTTGCTGTTTTTTCCTATAGGAAATAGGAAATCTTTCGTGCTGGCAGCATTGGAAAAGCTTGTCTGGAATTCTGCCCATTTTCAGACATTAAGGAAGTTTTCCTGCTTAATCTGGAAACATTTTCAGGAAGTAAAAGGCTGAGATCAGAGTTTTTATTTTCTACTACATAGTTATATTACTCTGACCCTGGTGTGAATGGTGATTCTTTAAGCATAGATCCATGTTTTCTCCCAAATTATATAAACTCATTCTGTCATGTAATGCTGTAATTTTCTGTTTCTTGGATTGTATTCCAAGACTAGCACAGTTATTCTTTTAAGGTTACACTGCTTAATCCCTAAGAAAAAAAATAAGTTAAAACAGTAAGTAGGAAAAAACTTAAGAAACCTTTACCATCCCATTTGACTGATTACAGTCACTTCTCCCCATTCTTTTACTTTCTTCTGTAATCCTTGTAAACAATTGGGTTTGTTCACTAACTATACAGAAAACAAGAAATTTGAAAGGAATTTGGCATTACAGAAAAGAGACAGTGTTTGCAAGGCAAAAAAACAAGGATGTCTGGATAAATAAAAAATCCCTTGAAGTTTTCAAAAGAAAATCCAATGTTCTCTCATTTTCATTAACATCACCACTAAAATTTTCTATGCAAGAAGAGCCTGAGACTCTGAAGAGCCATGTGCACTTGTAAATTTACTTGTGAGCACTGGATTCTTGTGTGCAAGGCTTGGAATAATCATCTTTTTTAAAAATGCACATTTTTTTACTTCTCTAATAATGAATTGTCCAACCTATTAGTAAGCAAAAGTCTTTTATTACTTTCACTGAAAAACTGAGTGAGCCTTCTCATAGACACAAACATTCACACACACATATGCATTTAAATATATCACTTTTATAAATATATACAATGTTTTATTCCTTGGAGCTGTATTATCTTGAGTTACTATTTTTTCCCCCCCCAGTTACTGGGTTTCCAATTATTATTTTCAAGGAGCTTAAACATTTTCCACATGCATCAGAAGCTTAACTTGAGCATAATTTGATAATTCTGGAGATCAGTAAGTGATTAAGGAGTATAACCCCTACCTAAAATTTATGTCAGACTGTAATTATTATAATTTTCTAATGTTAGCTTGCTCATGCTTGGACAGTCTCTTAGTCTGACAGAAAATCATCACCATTTAAAGTCAAGCATAGAAAAAAAATCCAGGCTGCTCTAAGCCTGTTTATTAAACACTTCACATTTTGATTAAAACATTCCATTCCCATGAAGAAGAGCTTCCCTTCACAACTGTTCATTCTGGAAATGTCTCTCTATCCATGATTATCCCATTCCTGGAAAACACCTGAGGCAGAACACAGCTTTTGCCCCCCTCAGAGTTTTGCCCCCTACTCAGTGAGGACACAGCTGAGGATAAGACCTTAACATCCATCCCCCTCAGCTTTTTATTCTGAGCCACCCTCCCCCAGGTTCTGCTCTTAGGACAATGACATTAACACTTCTGATTTTTAAAAATTGTTCTTAGAGGGGTGTAGGGTCAGGAGAAATGTTCATTAATCTTCCCTGCAGTACAAAAAGCTTTTGCTCACTGAGTGCATCCATCAAGAGTGAAGTATGAGTATATATTAGTATTTATTATATATTAGTTTTTATAGTTATAAAATATATATTTATAAATATATAGTATCTAATATTATATTAGGAATTAGTATGTATTCTGTAATATGCAGCATTAGCTCAAAAATAAAAAGTATTGGGGTGAAGCTGCTATTTCTGGGCTACAAAAACCATTTTCTCCATAGACCCTGGGAACACTACACCTATAAGGATGCAACTCCAGGTTCTAGCTCAAGAAGGGATTTAAATGAAGAAATAACTATAAGATTAAGAGCAACTTTGTTTACAAAACACCAAAGAAGCTGAAAGTAACTTTTAAACAGGAGGAGATCACTCTGGACTACAGAGACAGAACTTCCATCTGTTTGGGTTGACCAATGCGATTCTGTGATTACTGGTTAAAAATAAATGGGGGGGGGAAGGCAGGGAATGGGGGGAGGGACACACACACACATGTTGGTGCTGTCACACATCTAAATACAAATTACTTATCCTTCAAAAAAACAAAAAAAATTTACCACATGCAGCTAAAGACACAGCAGTGTTTTCCTTCTATCAAATACAACAACAACATTTGGAATAATTCTGCAACAATATCCAAATTCTTTAATTTAATTTCTGTCAATATGTGGCATTTTGTTTTCTGATTTATGTTTAGAACAGCAACAAATCAAACTACACAGGAAAAGAAAGTGCAACGAAGTCCCTCTGGAGGGGACTATAAGTATCTTGATGCCCAAATTTCAGCATATAATAAAATTTATTAGAAACTTCATCTCTGCAAATATTATAGTTATCCATCATGCATAATGAACTAACTTTGCACTTCATTTAAAATTCATAGTTTATTTTTTACTAACGTGTTGCACATATCACTGCTCTCTCATCCATTTCCTTGTATTCAGGAATATTCTATTGTGCACCACTTGCAAGAATGAGGTAGAAAAAATATTCAGAGTGCAGTGCTCTGAACAAATTCACTCCTGTAAAAGTCATTACCATTCTAACAAAGATTTCTGAGGGTTTCCTGGACAAACTGAAGCAGGTCCTGCAGTTCAAACAAGGCAACGTGTAAGGTCCTGCACCTGAATCAGCAATCTCTGGCATCAAAATGGGTCTGGGGATGGAGGGATTGAAAGGAGTCCTGTGGAGAAGGATTTGGGGGGACTGGCATATGAAAAATGCAAACTATTTCAGTAGAAAGTACACTCTTCGAGCAGTGTTATCCTACTTGCTTTCCTTCAGGAAATTTCCTCTTACTCTTCTCTATATTGACCTTCTGACTCTTATTATTAATAAGTTTGTGCACTTGCCATATTTTTTATGTTTCCTTCTTGAAGGCTTGGTTTTGAAATAAGTGATAGTAACATCATTCTTTCATAGGTAGAAGGTGTTCTTTGCAAATAAGTGTGTTCTAGCAAGTGCTTACATACTCCATAGCCATCAATAGAATATGAACACCAAGTGAGACCCTTCTTTTCAGTATTTTCCTCCCAATGGATTCATTACAGTTGAGATCTCATCAAAGGGCTAGCACCATGCCGTAGTCTTTTGGCTTTAAGAATAACAAAAGAAAGATTTAGATAAAGGCACACACACATCTCCATATTATGCCTATTCATGGAATTGGTGTTGTCCTCAGGAAAAGTAATACACCAAGTTTCTTGGGGCTACCTCCAGGTCTATCTTCTATCACTATCACTCTGTGGACACCAGGCTGCATAGAGCTGTAAGTAGATACAGGACCAAAGAGAACTTCATCTGAACTGAGACATTTTAAAGGATTTAAGAAAGTGAAATAAGTGAGGGCTAATTATAGGCTGCTATCAGTTGCTGAGCACACTACTAATGCAGCAACAACAAATCACCAATTAACTGCATGTATGCTCTTGGGTTTTGACATGAATTTAAGTACCCAAGTACTATTAAAAGTAAATAACAGGCTCTCTGGTCATATGTCACCTGTAACATCACCAGCTCAAAATAAGTAATTACAAAAAATGAGAGGAAAATAAATAAAAAAACCCAACCAAACAAAAAACCCCATTCTTGATACCAAGTTTTTAATGTGTTAGAAATACGAAACTTATGAACTCTTAAGAAGAACTGGCAAAGAATGTGAACATCCCATTCATAAAGATTTTTTCTCTAAAGAAATGGTTTATAACATGATGTAACACTTTCCAAAATACACACAGCAAATGTATTTTTTTTAAAACAATGACTGTAATTACACTCTTAGAGATAACACAACTGGTATGACATAGTCATTCCTATCAGACTAAGAGCTCTGTTTTGGTTTTGTTTTTTTTTTTTTCCTTATTGAACTGTGACAGGACCAGAGGAAATGGATGGAAGGTGCACCACGGGAGGTTGAGGTTGGATGTTGGGAAATACTTTTTCACTGAGAGGGTTGTCAGGCATTGGAATGGCCCAGGACAGCGGTGGAGTCACCATCCCTGGAGGCATTTAAAAGGCATTTGGACTTGGTCCTTAAGGACATGGTTTAGCAGTTGACTGTGGTGTTAGTCAAAAGGTTACTGGATGATCTTGGAGGTCTCTTCCAAGCTAAACATAGTGATTCTGTGAAAGCTCCAACATAGGAAGCTAAACTCTCAGCCCCCCCCTCCAAATACAGTATAGGAAAATAAAATAATAATAATAATTATGATAATAACAAATAACAACAATAATGCCTCTCAATTATTTATCCTCCCCAAAGATATTCACAACGAGATACACATCTCTTTTGTGAATTATCAAAATGTTCCAAAGTACTGGAGAAAAGAAAAACCCTAAACCTTCCCCTCCTCCAATACTATTAACCTCTTTTTCAACATCCATTCTAATTCAAACTACTGCAACATGGAGATAATGCTCCTCTTTTTGCACCAATTTTAGCAAAGCTTTTCTCCATGACATTAGACCAATATCTCATTGACACATCCTCTGCCCCAGCAGCTGCAATGTCATGTTCTTCTGTTGCCCAGTAATATGAACTGATTTAGTGCAGGTGACTGAAAGCTCTTCCAACATGCTGAATGATTTCTAAAACAAATGGACCATTGTTCTAGTAAAACAAAGATTATACAGACCTTGGACAACACAACAACATGAAGTTCCAGTTTCCACTATTTTTTGGTTAGCAAACCATGAGGACACAGAAGTAATTTTGCATGGAAGTTGCACCCCAGATTTATAGACATCATTCCCTTGTGTGTATTTTTCCTCAGCACAGTCCACGTTAATGACATTAAATATTTTGCTCCAAGAGCATCAGACTGAAAACTAGACATTGTGATTGGATACCCTGAGTTTTAATGTATTCACTTTGAATTTATATTTTTGTATTTTTTTATTACAACAGCAGGGAAAAGAGAAATTACAAAATTTGTAAATTTGCAATTAATCACACTGATTCCATTTCCACTCAAGGAGTAAAAGTTAATTAACATAATGCCATTGCAGTTTGTTGCAAAAACAAAACAAATCCAGTATCTTACTGTGTACTCAAGGTTTATGATTTACTAGATAACTTTAATTTTGCTCCTATTTCTCTATTATTGCTGTTCCAGCATAGACTCAGAAGGTCTTGATCAGGAATACTGAAAACAACTGAATATTGCAGAAAATTTGCCCACCAACTCCAAACTTCCTAAACCATGCAGGATCTTAAGGGATGGAACTGCAGCCTTTGCAAGTCCTTGCCAAAAGCATGTTAAGAAATACAGACTTACAGGTGTAGAGAAGGCAACACACATCAGAAACCTGAGGAGGTTAAAACATATTTCTTTTTAGATCTGACATCAGCAGAATACTCTAAAAACACAATACTCTAATGCAGAGACAGTGTATTTTCTATTTGAATTTATTTCAAAGGTGAGACAGTGGTAACTTGGTAAGTCCATATTTTTTTCATGGTCAGTCATCTTTATAGAAGAACATGGGGATTTAATAATCAATTTATATTTAATATTCAGCCCTCTCTTTGTATCTTCCAACAAGAGTAAAGTAAAAAAGCAAACAGCCAGTGACAAAGTCAAAATACATAATTTAAAACCAGCATTTTAAAGCTAGATTTCATATTCAACAACACCTCCTGATAAAAAATATGACATTTTACATTAATCTGGCTGTGCTACTCTTTGGAGATTTAAAACATACATGCAAAAGAAAGTATCCTCCCTGTATTCAGAATTAAAGCTCCCTTTAAAGACAGCCAGCTAAAGCTCAGCTGAGTCTTACAGCACTATTCAGCAGACACAGTGAGGACTTTATGGTGCAAGGATTTTCTGACAAGCGTTAAACATCCATAGGGGATCTCCACTGACCTATTTGTAGGAGGTTTTGGTTTTAACTTACTAAGTCACAGGGTTTGGTATACAAAAGAGTAGAGCATATTCACAGATTGCTAGCATTATATTGAGGCTATGCAAAAGAAAACAGGATGCTAGGAAACACAGGATTCTTAGATTTGCTTCCAATGGGAATTGATTCTGTGTTAATGGAGATTTAAAATCTAACAGGAAACTACACATTTACTCCAGGGGTGATTACCTTGGAAAACAACAGGTGAGCAATATATGTAGCACTCAGGTCAGCTTCTGTGGCTGTTATAACCTTGGAGAGAACAGAAAAAGCCCTACACAATACCTAGGATGCATCATTAAGCATCTCAGTGCTTTCAGAGTTTAGTGAGAAGTGATAATAAGAAAAAGGTGGTATTTTGATTCTACCTTTTCTCCTCTTTCTGTCATTCCACAATAGGCTTTTTTACACATATAACAAGTTCTACGCATGGACAAGAACTCATTTGTCTTATCAGGCAAAAATGGGATTTGAATGCTTGATGTTTCAGAATTCTGTTATAAAAATGGTCACAATGATGCTGGTTTTCCTTCCACAAAAACGTAGGGTTTTTTTGGTTAAAAAGAGGGACTGGAAGCATGGGAGGGGAATGAAACAAAAAGCTCCTGTTTAATACACCAAAGCTGAAATTGATTAAATAATCTCATTTTTTTCCTTAATTTAATTTCAGAAAATAAAGCACATTTCCAAGAACTTCTGGTGAAAATATACTGAAGCTTTTTATTGCTTGCAGACATTCTTTACCTCATCTTTATTATTGCTTGCATTCAATTTTGAAGAAAATGCTAAGATTTTTTTTTCCTTATTAATAAGCATTTTAATGCTGATTAGCTGAGTGACTGACAGCATCAGCTGAGACACTGCAGAGACAGCATTGGTTCAAGCTTTCTTGTACAGTTTCAAGGTCAGCACACCTGAAAAAAGAAAGTCCAAGAGCTACATAGCAGGTCTGCATGCAGGATGCCAACAGAAACTGAATCTGTTTTCATCTTCTATTCCCAAAGTGATAGAAGCTCCTTTAAAAAACATTCTCGCGAGTTCAACTTTGCAGACCCAGGATTCAAGCCCTGAACAGCACCACTCAGGGGAAAGAAGGGAAAAGCTAGACCCCAGAAATGTGTTTGCTGCCTTGCTCCCAGATCCTTTTTGAGCCCAGTTTTCTATGATTCTATTCAACCTCTACTGAAAATGACAGAAATCCAAAGAGAAGAAAATTCCCCTTAATGGTGATAGCTGAAAGTAAGACTAAAAAGGCATAACAAAAGTACACTGTAAAGATCACTCTTGGTTAGCTTTATTCCTCAGGTACATTCTGCAAGCATTGCATTTTTATGTCTGTCATCAATTAATTTTCAGCACTACAGAGATTCAAATAATACAATACTCCTCATACTGAAATTGCAGATTCAGTATTTATCAGAGGTACTTAAGAGAATATCTGTTGCAATGTCTCCATGTCTGCTGTCTAGCCATGTTCTCACAGTGCTGGTCTTCCAAATCCCTGAACTGGTTCAAAGCACATGGACTAGACTAGAAGACATCTACCTGAAAGATGAGTAATTGATAAGACTCCAAAAGAAAGATCATCTAATGCTATTTTGTCACTTAAATGGCTACCCTAGGTTAAATTTTTTTAAAAAATATCAAGATTTAAGAAAAAAAATCTCTTATTTACTGAAATAAATCCTATATAATCTATATATTCTATTTATATAATCTATAAATCTCCAAAACTAAACTTCCTTCAAATCTCAGTTCCTCTCTATAATGGCTGTGCATCTGAATGATGTTATAAACCTGAAGTGCCACACAGAGAAGAGATGTAAACAGCAGAAAGCATATCAAAAGTTTCCAATGCTGATCAAAAATCTTTTAGTTTAAAGGTTTTGTAGAAATTCACTGATGGTTGTTTTTATGGTTTGAAATGTCTGTACTGCTTCTGTGTTCTTCCAGCAAAGCTGACATCAGACAAAAATGCTTTCCCCTACTACTGACTGATAATAATCTCCCAATAATGTCCACCATAGTAGTTCAGACTGCAAAAACAGGCAAACAATTTTTAGCTGGTTTTAAACCTAATTTTCATCTAGCCTTAGTAATTTATAAGAGAGGCTTCCTCTTCATAAGTAATTCCAGAGGTAACCTCTAATTTTTGCATTTTTCTAACATTGATCCTTTCTATTTTGATAATACAATTACAAAGATATCATAGGCCTACAGAAAAGCTGGGGAGGGACTATTTGCAAGGGCATGTAGCAACAGGGCAAGGGGTAATTGCTTTAAACTAGAACAGGGTAGATTTAGGTCAGACATTAGGAAGAAATTCTTAACTGGGAGGGTGGTGAGACCCTGGCACAGATTGCCCAGGGAAGTTGTGGCTGCCCCATCCCTGGAAGTGTTCAAGGCCAGGCTGGATGGGGCTTGGAGCAACCTGGGCTGGTGGGAGGTGCCCCTGCCCATGCAGGGGGTTGGAACTAGATGATCTTTAAGGTCTTTTCTAACCCAAAGCATTCTGTAAATCTCTGATTTCTATATACCTGGCATTTGTTGCTGGTTAAATGACTCAACCGTCCAGAGTTTATTCCTTCTCCTAGCAAGACTTTTTGCAGATGATCTTCCAGTGGAATGTGTGCAGTTCGGATTAGATTGGAAATGCTTTCAGTGAATTTAAGACACTTTCAGGGATGAGAATTTAAATGAGAGATTTCAGATGTCTGTATAACGCACTTCACAAATTCCTTCTTGCCTTAGGGAGGGCAAGAACACCAACAAAAAACCCTAACTCATTTCCAAGTTAATTTAAAAGCAGAGTTGGATGGCAGAACATTTGCATATGTTAGCTTCAAGAGAGATGCAAGAGATGCATTGATATTTGCACCCATATGACAAACTTTTCTACAAATACTTTGTGTGTACTATAAAAACTATACAATCCGTTTTTCACTGGTAGCTTTTGGAAAGCAAGGGGGTGAAACCCAGTTCTTATAAATTGATGGAATATTCCTTTGCAGGAGAAAGATTTCATGATTTTGTACTTTTCCAATTTTCAGAATGTGCCTTTTCATCTTGTGTTTAGCTTCAGACAGCATGTAGTGAGTAATAGCTTTCTGTAGGTCACTTCACTTTGTTTTCCTTTCAAATTAGAAAACAGGAGGAAGTCTAGAGGCAGTTTCTTCTATTAACAGATCATGTTTCTTCATGGAAGTTTGTTCTTTTATATAAAACAGATCTGAATCATCTCTACCAGTAGAGATATGCTATAATGCTATACAATCAAGATGTCTTGCTAACCTATCATGACTAGACACAGCTTCAGAAACACGAGTAGGCACAAGAAAAGGTGGTGATAAAAATGGAAGCCTCCACTAGCTTTACATTTTTTTGCTAGTGAGACACGATAATTAGGAAGCAATGCTGTGCTAGCAGTTATCTCCCACTCGGGTGCCAAATCAAGAAATCCAAGAATTATTAGCAGCCTCAAGTTAAACCTTTCTCAGCTGCTGAGCCAGCAACTCCATTTCTCACTTCTCTCTAATCAAATTCAAGATTATAGCCCAGCTCTTGCTTCAACCATCTTCCCAAACAGGGAAAACAGGGCTGGGTGTCTCTTTCTCTTCCAGGCCAACAGATGACAGATCACAGAAAGCTTCCAGAAATATTTTTGTTTCACTCACATTACTGGTTCTAAAAAAACTATACTTCTCCTACCTCTGGGAAACAACTGTACATATATAAATGAAAGAATTAACACTGCTTGATTTGACAGCTATTATCTCTGAATTACAAATGTGTGACTTTTATGTTAACTGAAACTGGATTTACATCAGCCTTTCAGTATTCAGGGAAAGAAAAATTAATTCCACAGTTTTTTCAGTCATCTCTGCAGACCTAAGTGTAAAATATATTCACTCTCTTAAACTTCAAGATTATCTTTGGATGCAAAGCAATGCAATTTCTCCTTTATTTCTCCTGCTTCCTCAAACTCAAGAATATTAATTTTAAAAAGCATTTCAAACAAGATGAAATGGACTATTAATTTAATTTTCTATGAATATTTATGAAGCACAGGTGAAGAACTAAGTAAAACGAGTGTGTAATTTAAATACTTGGTTGTGTATTTTTATGTGTACAGTACTGTGGCTTTTGCCTCAGTGCTCTGACTGGAAAAGTGCATCTGCATAATATCCTGAAACAGGAGGTAAATTTCATTACTTGAGAAGACAGACATGGAGCCAGGAAATGATACTGTTTAATAATCAAAGTTATTCGAAGGGGAATCATTAGAAAATCTAGGTGCTCAGCAGAAAGTAAATAAAACCTCAAATACTACCACGACAGCTTGTAACATGTCAATAAGAACTTAAAACTACCACTAAATGCAAATCTTGATATTGTGCTGTATTTCTTTTTGCCATGAAATGAATTTATTCTCCCTCAAATAATAAAACTAATACAAACTTGTTTTCAGAAAATACTTTAGAGGGATGACCAGATAACAGATTTGCCAGTGACTTCTCTGGCACATAGAGCTGCTTGGAGGAATGATACTGTTGTGTACAGCAACAACAATAATAAAACCAGATTTACTGCACTACTCAAAAACTTAAGCATGTGCTGAGAGTGACTTTTTGTAAACACATCCAGGGAAATGTCTGCCACGTTTGAAATACAGATTGTTACATTGCTGCATTAAACCCCCCTGTTTGCAGGGATAGGAAAGCAATTGGACATCCTAAGACTTCTCCATTTGCACACACATGTATTGCAAGCTTCAAGTATTTTCTGCCACAGAAGTTACACAAGATTGAACAATGCAAGTACCTGCTAAATGCAATAATCTAGGGGGAAATCTGTAAATAAAAACTCCTCTAAAATGGAGTGTTGAGACCGTGAAAATTAAGCACTAATTAAATTACTTTTATAAGAAGCTTTTTGGAGAGCCTCTGTCTTCTCAATGATAAATTATGGATTCATGAATCAGGTGTATTGAATACAGCTGTATTTAATGTGCATAGCACACAGTAGGCTCCTCACCAGGGGTTGATGTTAAAAGATTTAAATTTAAAAACTTATTTATTGAGTTCTTATAAAGTGATAACAGACTTTAATCTTAGAGATCTTTTAGAAAGGAGTATGGATAACTGAGAAAGCTCTGGTGCAGTTTAGTATTTGGACAAAATAATTTAGTTTTGATTAACTGATACTAATTAAATGAGCTCAGATTACAGAAATTTCAGACCAAGTGGTAAAAATCATGGAAGACTGAGCAATACCAAAAATATGTAGGCAACAAGTCCTACAGGTAACTTGGGCTTTAAACCATTTCATTTTGGAAGCCATTCTTCTTCAAGGTTCATATTTGAAATGGTTTTTAAAGGATAAAGTAGGGAAGTGGCAGCAAAGCCATGCAACCTTTTACTGTAATTTCAAGCAGCAAGAGCTTGAACAAGGAGTGTTCATGGGTCTGGGGTTAATAAGGAAATTGGGGGTATTAAGGAAAAGAAATATCTAAACTAGATAGGAAAAGCATGAGGTTTTCCAATTAAAAAAATGGAAACTTAATCAAATGCCATATTTGCTATGAATATTAAGGAAATAAGGTGTTTTTTTGTTATTTTACTAGCACTGTCTTGAGCATATGACTAAACTGATTCTATCCTTGTGATCTGTAGTACATGTGACTGACTTCTCAGCAGCATTTATGCTTCCTAACTATAGCCTGAGTTTTGAAGAGGTTCATGATGCTTTAGAGCCTGTTCCATTTAAGCTAACAGAAACAACTGCATTGCTGAAGGCAACCATGAGTTGTAAAAGGGCTGCTGAATAAGCAGGTGATGAAACAACAATGCAATGGGATATCTATATTAAAATGTAGTTGCTTAACAACAGCTTGGAGCTGCACAATGTGGTCTTTCAAGTTCACCTCAGGTTTTCTAAAGTAAACATGAAAGTAAAAATAGAAGCATTTCCAGCTAATGATATGTGCAGCTACACAAATATAATCTAGATATGTGCTACAGCTGTGCTCATGTAGCAGCCATTTTCTCAACAGGAGGTCTGCTGATTGCCTGTGAACATGGAAAGTATCCTAAATTTTAAGCACACCTTCCTTCTTTAAATTCCTGTAGCTGTGTTACATGCTCAGCTCAATGAAAGGAAACATTTTTAATGAAATTTAACTTATAACGTTGTGGCAGCAATGAAATGTTATATTAATTAATAGTGAATATTTTGTGGGTTTGCTTCATATACATGTTGGAAGCCCTGTGGAAAAATGTCATTGTAACACAAGATGTGTGAAGAACACAAAATGGAGTAGCTGATATTGTAAAACATCTGGGTCAGACTACAAGAGCTAAGTCACATAATAACTAAAAGAGGGGAATTATGTTCTTATAGTTTTAGATTTTTAACTTGAGGTTAAGTGCACATATTATATCCCATGCCCAGAACTGTCCTGAAGTCCAATCTATTCAATACCTTTCTCCTGCTTTTCCTGACATAAGTGGCTAATGCCTGGATGCTTTACTACTATGCAAAAGATTCACAGTAAAACCTGAGAGTATATAAACATATATCCAAATTGGACTTGAAATTAAAATTCAATCCTTCTGGTTTCACAAGAGCTGAACAAAGAAGAGCACTGCTGGCATAATTTTTAACCAACAAGGTGTAAAAATGAATTTTTTGATGCATTCAATGGAGCAAGACCACTAAGCTCAAAATTAATCAGAACAAGAAGGACACATAAAAGAATAGTCCTATGAAATCTGAAAACTCTGGGATAGTAACCACAGTAGTCTTTGTTGGATGTATATGATAACACATTATATATGTATATATATAGATATAAAAAGATGTTTTGTTTACTGCACTTTTGTGAATCTATTCTTTCAATATCTGCTGTGAGAAAACAGCCAGGCTTTATACTGCCTGCTTTGTGAAGGAGAGATGAAGGACAGGGACAAAGGGAGCATCTCATCGAATATACTCAAGTCTAAAAGAGTACAAGGGAGTTCACTGCCAACACCAAGATTTCCAAGATGCACACAATGGTCTTAATGGCTTCTTTCAGAAGAGAAATTTTACAGTGCAATCATCTTTCTCTCTCAAAAGTGTTGGCCACTCATTCATTCACTGTTTCCCAGTCCTAAAGGGGTAATCAAAAGAAAACGAAGGCACTAAAAAAAAAAAAAAAATTAAAAAAAAAAAAAAAAAGGATTCACACACACAAAAAACCCCAGAGTGACTGGAGAGAGAGTGTCTTTGAAATATAATTGTATAGACAAAACCCAATTAAATGCTGATGTGTCAGTGTTGACTTGATTTGTTTGTGTAAATAACAAACAAAAGCACCCTCACCATTCAACTTAAATTCTCAAGAAGGCAATAGGGAAAAAAATATTTCAGCATATGGAAAAACTAAATATGAAGCTTCCCTACTGCTGACCTACCCTATCCTTATAGCAAGCTCATGTTAAACCATTCAGAAAAATAAATACTTAAGTTACATCTTTAAAATAGCACAAACATTCAGTGCATCTCATTTGTTGCCTGGCCATGCAGGTAACTCTGCCAGTTTTCACCCCCAGGCAAATTTTCAGCAAGAGAGTGAGTAAAATGTAGAAATTCAAACAAAAAAGGAAATGTAGAATTTGAACCTAACCATTACTATGATATTTTTTTTCTCCAGTTGTCCACTAAGCTAAAACATCTCCTCTGTGGGTGAAGAAGAATGGAAGATGCATGAGGAGGGTTGTTTCAGACCCCTTCTTATGCCCTTCACCAGGGATGTATGCTGTGTTTTCTCACAAAACAGAAATATTAATTGCCACCAAATGCCTTTTTTTTTCCTTCAGCAGTTATTAGCATATTTGTCCTTAAACACGTACACACAACTGCACAAGAGCCTATGCATATAGATCATCTACTAATACTCTTTCAACCTGATGAAGTGGGACAAAAGTTTTTTTGCTACATCAAAGCCTTCACTCTGCAGCTGTTCCACATGGCAAATTCCCATTTCAGTAAATTGGTGCTCGGTTCCCAGAACAGATGCAAAATCAAACTCCCAAAGAGAATACACAATGCAGCTTGATTCTAAGAACAAAGTATCATTTCAGTCTCTAAGTTTTCATAATTCTGTATTGAAGTTACTCTTTTAATTGCAATGGGAATCCCATAACCCTTTCATTCTCAAGGAAAATTACTTTTCCCTATAGTTAGAGGACACATATTGTATTTTTCTATATGTCTACATTTTATCTACTATTTCAAAGGATCTAGGCTACAGACAGGAAACACACCTGCATCTCACTCCCTACAGCACAGGCCCTGACAAAGAGATGTACAGTCGATTACTAAGGTATGGATATAGAATTTGAAGGTCAAATTAAGAGGTTTCTTTTCATCAATAACATACACAGAAGCACCATAAAAGTGATTCTGAACAAGCTGCTGCTTGCAGCACTAAAGGTCCTTACTCAATTAAAAAAAGCATTATAACTAGTTTAATCACCTTTTAAATTTTAAATTGTGTCTTCTCTTGCTGTATGAATTTTTATTGCTTTCTATGGGTCTTTTTGGGATGCAGACTTCAAAGTACCCAGTGACAGAAGCAGATGTTTAATTCCCAGTCAATGCCTGAAACTTGTGCAAGCAAAGCAAATCTGGTACACGTGGGAATGAGCAGATTCACAAATGAGAACCATTTCCCTATGGAAGAACAACACCAGAGAGGGAGGAAAAAATTTCACTCTGCTGGAAAGAAGGAAAAACTCAACAACTCCAGCATTAGAATCCCAGCAAATAAACAAGAGCTTGGCAAAGGAGACAACAGGAAATATCTTGAAAGGCAAACAAACAAAGACAACTCTCTTATGAGATCTGCTCCTGCAGAGTTAAAAGTTTCATCCCTACAGATTAATAAAATGGTCTGTTTAAATAAATTAGCCAGTTAATTTATCAGTCAAATTAAAAATTTTCATATATTAATTTCTCCCTGCTATTAATTTGTAATCACTTTTGCCCAGCTTGAAAATTCTGACAATGGAAAATGCTCCTATGCTTGAGTGTTTACAGCTCATGACACTTTTAAGGAAGTCTGAAAGTCACACACTTGCTTTTAGAAAAAATACCTGTAATGTTTTATGTTGAAAGCTGAAAAAGTCACATTTTTCCATGATTAATGACTCCTAATATCTAATCTAATAAGCATGCCATAAGAAAACATAAAGCAAAGGAAATGAAGCATATACAACTGAGATGGAAAAATTACCAGCATAGTATTAAACATAAAAATCTGATTAATATTCTTCTGATTCAGCCTTTAAATCCATAAACCTCCATTTTAAAACCAGGCACAACTGATTTTGTGACTTTTTTCCCCACTTTCAGTGGTATTTAGCAGCCTATGTCCCAAACCATTAAGGTAAGTCTGAATATTCTAGGTATTTTCCATTATATTAGACACATCTACATATTTATATACTCAGTTTAGAATTGGGTCATACAAGTGTCTTAGATACACCTTTCATATGCCAAATACAGTATTAACTTTGAAGTAGAAAAAACCCACTTTTTATATGCTTTCATTTTGGATCACTTCTATTTAGAAGACTGTTTGAATAGTTCAGAATTTTTTCATTCTTATCTTTAGAAAAATGCTACAATATTCCTTCTGCATAGAATCCCCTTTTACTGGCCCCTAGTTCTAGAATAATTATATTTGGTGATCTGTTTTTCTCTTCTGATATTTTTTTTGAGATATTCAAATTGGCCACAGACATTGGAGCAGTTCAGGATTATAAAGCTGTACAACAGCTACATAGGAGGTTCAGATACCTGTTATAGTCCATTTTATCTTTCAGTAATCAAAGGTAAGAAAACCTCATTCCTAAAACTACTAACTGAACAACTCTTCCTCTCTCTAAACAACCAGTTTGATATCCTTAGCTGTTGTCAAAGCTATCCAAAATATAGGAAGGCTTCTGGAATATAGAGGAACTTAAGCTTCTAGACTTGAAAAGGTCCAAAAAAAACCCCTAAAGCATTAATCCTTACGTGTTTATATAACCAGAAAACAGAATACTGAAGATTTTGCTATAAAAGAAATAAAAATGCTGTTTTTTGTGTTTCTGTATTTCTATTAATAAGTATTGCACACTATTAAAATGAACCAAAACATCAAGTGTAAGGGATGCAACTGAATTGGAGGCAAACTCCATTGCTTTAGAACATGCTAAGTCTCAATTTTACCTTTTCTCAAGCTGTTTCCCTTGGACAGGAGACTATTTTTTGCAACATATTTGCAAAGGACTTACCGGCAGTGTTTATGTGATCCTGTTAAGGTTTCAATCACAAAGCATTCCCCTTCGTTCAGACAATATGCAAGATCCTTGTCTTTGCATGGCTTAAAGTGCTCAGATCTTTCAGTGGAATACGTTGTAGTATCTGTGGAGAAAATAAAAACCAGGTAAGAAATGCTGTAAGGCTAAATATTGGACATTCTTTAAGTATATATGTTAAAGAAATTTGGTCAAATTCATCCATTAAGACCAAGTGATCAAGACAGACCAATTACAGGAACCAAAAGCATAGGGCAAGCAAACTCCAACGTGACTGGAATATTATTTGAAATCAAATGCCTTTAAAAGATTCTCAAAAAGAATCTTATATTTGGAAATAGTAGCAGAAAGATAAACTTAACAGTAGCAAAGTTGAGTATAATTTCTATCAACCCCAATTTCCAAGGAATCCCTTGTAAAACAAACACGGATTTTGTGTTCTTTAACCAGAATATTTTCATATTAATACAGTAAAACATGGTTTTAAATAAACACATGACTTCACTTAAAAGGTGTAGTAATGGAATGCAGTAAATGTGTAATGTAATGTAGTAAAAACCTAGACAACAATAAACCCCCCAAAAAAGAAAACAACCAACCAAAAAAACAAAACCACAAAAAAAAACCACAACTACCCATGAAAGAAAAAAAGAAAGCAAAAAACCTAAGGAAAATGCTAACTTAACCAGTCACACCAGTCCAGAACTTAAATGCAAGCAAAGCCCTGTAGATTGTGTCATTTTAGGTAAAGCATTTGTAGGATTCCATAGGTCCATCCAAACACTCCTGCAACACAGCTGAATAAAACCTGATGAGAGTTTGAACTGGAACTCTGAAATCTGCAGCTTGATAATGAGATTTTGAGTAGGCTCACAGGGTGTTAGGGTGAGATAACAGATCTCTTTTAACCTTTCCAACTCAGCTGGATTAATCAACAATAAAGTGAAATCTTCAGAGGAAGATGGTAGACTGACAGATATTTTCATTTTCTTCATTAAGACAAGAATTTTTCAAATAAAGTGTGATTTTCAAAGAAGACAATGATTTCCACAGAGCCGTGGTTTAATCTCCATTTACAATCTTAATTTTAGAATCACTTTATGGGGACAAGGACCAGGCTCTAATATACAAACATACATTAAAATTATAAGAGAACATTTCATCATATACCATGTACACTATCACAAAATATTTTGTTGGCTGCAGCCAAAGGAATGAAGCTGTGCTCAATGCACAGAGAACTTCACAAACTGAAAATTAAATAAATCACATTAACTTCCTTCTAAGCTTATAACTCAAGAAAAAGTAAATATCCACCCAACTAATACCAAAGTTGAAAATCAAAACACTGAAATAAGATACTCCAAGTATGGTTCTGCAAGAAAATTCAGGGAATTCTAAAAACCTTTCAAAGTAACTTCTTTCATTCTTAGTGTATTTTGCATAAAACGGTGCTAAAAATCCTCGTTATCTAAACTAAGAGAAGGAAAATTAATAAAATATATTTCAAAAGGATTTAAGATAATTCCCATCATAACCATTGGCACTGAACTAATTTTTTTAGTAGTAGTAGTAATATTTCATACCCCAGAGAGAAAATCCTGGGAATAAACTCCAACATTCTCCCTTCAAACATTTTTGCAGATTGAAAATAAAAGGTCCTGCCATGTTCAGACACCACCACTTACAAAAAAAGGTTGAGGCTTTGTGAAAACTACTATGTTTTTAATGAGTACAAGAAAATTCTCAAACAGAACAAATCAAATGGAATTATGGAAACAAAACAACATTTATAAATGCAAATGAGGACTAGCACATCACTGTTGATATTTGAACAACTGTCATGTTTTATGTAATAAAAATATCTTTATATAGAAAAAAAATTAGCCAAGCCACCTTTTAAGGTCAGTTTTACATAGGAGCAAGTAAATGACCATTTACATTTGTTTAGGCAGAAAAAAAAAAAATATATATATATATATATAACCATAACTTGATATATTTCTAAATAAGGAAAACAGAAAATAATATTATTTGAAAGCACTTGAGACAATTACAATAGGTAAATAAAATTGTTTGATGAGCAGCAACTCAATATGGCATTAGAGAACAGAACATATATTTCTCAGCCTGCTGTGAAGCAGCAATCTGTGCAAATACCTTTAGGAAAGTAATTGTGTTACACAGACCAAAGCAATCTGAGACGTTCCCAAAGGACACAGTGTCTGAAGTGCAGGATACTCATCTTCTACCATAATTAGCTCTAAAATCCTTGTCAAGGTCAACATTTTGGAGCTTTAGATTAAATGCATTCTTCAAAGGCTTTGTTCTGGTTTATTTTGATCACTTGTCTGTTTAATAGTATTCAAGATTAAATAAATCAAGCCCGCAGCAGAAACTTTTGCCAGTGTGGCAGCATCAGGGCAGAGCAAAGACTGAGCACGTGTTGCATGGGCAACTCTCACTGCAGATGCAGCTCCAGCAATGCTTCCTTTGAGTACTGATGGAAATCACACAAGGAATTGGAATTCTCTGCCAATATAAATTGTTAACAGGCTATGGACACCCTTTGCACCAAACCAGCCCTCAAGAAGTGGAGTTTCTGAAACTTCCCGAGGAGTGACCTGGTGTTCTGCTCATCCAGAGCAACAGAAATCAAATTGTTCCCCTTACATCTCTTTTATTTATAAAGAGCTACAAATGCCAATCATTCATTTTCTGCACTTGGGCATGATTTCAAGTTTTTCTTATGTTGTATTGAGTTCTGTCCCTCTTTTTCAAATTAAACACAAAAGTTGAAGGTAACAATGAAGCTGCCAGCTTCTTATGACAGCCTTGGAAAGCACTTCCTATGCTGAAAAGAACACAATAATTTGTAACTTTTTTCTCTTTTAACTTAATACAGTCTCATTGCAAGTCAGCTTTAAGTTATAGCCTCTTCTACCTTGGAAATATTTGTGCAAGTGTCACCAGGTGGATGCACACAGAAACATCTGTCTGAGTCATGACAACATCTGGTCTGCAAAGATCAGATGTCAGCTACAAAGGTCATTAACATTCACGAAGCTCAAAAGCTGTGTTATTAATTGATATCTTAGCTATTCCTAGAGCTGTTTGGTATTTTCTGCTGGATATATTCCCACGCAGGATACGTGAGTTTTCTGAGAGGTTACAATCCTGCTGTTATTTCAGGTTGCTCTGATGATGAAATAAACTCTGTTACAACTTCATTAAATATTGAAGAAAACAAAACCTAAGAACTTGTTCTAAACAGAACTACATAAAGAACAAAACAACAGAAAGCACAGGAGAGACTGTATAGTTTTCTTTAATGTTTCTCTAATCAATAATAAATAGCATTGCCTTGTTTGCAGACACCTTTTTTTTTTTTCTTTTTTTGATCCTAAATAAATATTGAATTGACTTTTCCATGGTGGAATTGTCCTTCATCACACTTCAGAAGCCTGCTAAGTATCCACCACTCTATAGTGAAGTTTGTTGTTATGTTTTGTGTTTTTAATACTTGACAAACCCTAGTCAGTCACAAAACCACTAGTGCAACCTTTTAATTTATTTCTAGTCCCGCAAATCCAAATTCCAAACGTTTACATGTAACAAAAGGAAACTTCAGTGAAGTATTCAGATGTCCCTGGATTCAGTATATAAATGGCAATAATCCATAAGCCCTTAAGGTCAACTATTTTAGTTTTTAATTGCCAGTTGTCTGGGTGTTTAATGTAAAAGCAGCACATGCTAGGGTCTTATTTAATTTAAAATAAATTAAAATAAAGAATTTCAAGGCACTTTTGCTCTATTTTCCTTGCCTCACTTCACTAGCAAAGCTTTATTTATAATTCTCATTCTCCAAAACTGGGTATTCTATCACCAAGTCTCAGATACTGCTGCTTAATCAAACGACCCAGAACTCTGTTCACATTTCAATGAAAAGCTTCAAGACCTTTTCTTTAGAAACATGAAGTTGGTTAAAAAATGTTGTTGTTTGGAGGTGTCGAATAAAATTTGGTAGAAAATTTTCAGATGTTATGTTACTTTGTTAAGGTCTACAGCTTCATCTACAGAAGTGGAAGTGACTTTGGATTCTTCTCATTAATCTGTTTGTGTTTTATACCAGCACCAGATAGTGAATTATAGCAAATTTATTGACTGATCTGCAAGGCATAACATGGATACCCTCTTCAAAGTTACCAGATTCCTTTTTTCCAGTATCATGATCTGATATTAATAAATCATAATTGCAAAAGACAAATGCAGGAAAGGAGGGAATCAATAATTTAAAATATCCTGGGAAATGACACATTCATAGCAGCTGCTTCCACACTTACTGCAGCAGCAGCAACCATTTCCACCCATCACATCTGTCTCACAGCATTTCTGGCTTTAGAAATAGATTTTCCTGGATAGATGTCCAACAAAAAAGTTTTTCACTCCAGCATTAAATGATACCCACACACTGCATGCACCCCATTATAATGGTTTTTTCCTGAAAGAAAGCCTGAGCTGCTATAGAGGGCGTGGGGGGACAAAAAAGAAAAATTAGTGAGGTACTGAGGAGAGAAAGAGAAGATCCTGCTTAACTTTCCAGAAGCCACGAGTGGATAGGCACAAAAATTTTGTATCTCATAGAGGCACTAATTACTAATTATGGCACCTACTACCTACTTAGTGCATTCTCAAGGAGGAATATTTAAAGGCCTTGTATTTGGTTGGCCAAAGCCTGCCCATTAAAGGACTTCTCAAAAAATACTGCATATTTTTACTACTATTCAGTTATAACAGTTTTATAGATTCAGTATCAACATGCAAGTCAGTTTTACCTGCATCTTGTTATCCATTTGCAACCAATCCATTTAGCTGAGAATCTCTGAATTACTGAGGCACACAACAACAAGAAGTATATTTTAAATCCCCAGTTCTGTTTTGAAATGTCCTACAATAAACTAAGCCATCTACAGCCAACTGGACTTTCTCTGGCAATGCAGCTCCAGTTACAAAAACCAAAAAACCACAAGCCAACTCCTCAAGAAACCCCAGAATTTGACAAATATATCACATTTGCATTCTACAAAGAAGGTAAAAAGTTGATTTAATAGCACATGGAGAGCTAAATTTTATGTTCAGTGAAGTTAATGGCAAAATATTTACAGCAACTCCATATAACAAGGGTTCCCTGCAGTTATTACAGGATCACATCATGCTTTTTTCCTGGTATTTTATGTAGTATGCCTACTCAGAAAGGGTCTTGAAAAACATGCAAATCACACACAGAATACTTTTTTTACTCATAATACCCTGAATCTTAAAAACCACATAGCCTGTAATTTCTATTCCCATGCTTTTAGAAGTAAACAGAAGATGGGTGGTTAGAAAAGACACCAAGCCCTAAGCAAGACATTCATTAAGGGAAAAGGTGTGTAAAACTTTAATATTGCCTGCAAACGTGTCCTATGATTTAACTCTTTTAACTTTTTATTAATTTGTTGTAAAGTAAACATCCCAGAAATACCAGTTCTTAATGGAAAACAGAGGTCTTCCTTTGTCAGTGCTACCAGAACTCCAGTGAACATCAGGCATGGGAGACTGCTGGCATAATTTAAATAAAAAAATCCTAGTAATAAAGTATGAGCAAAAACCTTAAGTTTTTAGAAATGAAAACATTTTTTTAATAGTAAGTGGGTTCTTTTTCTAAACTCACTTGAACTGTTTGAATGCATATGTCTATGATTAAAACAAAAAACTTAATGAAAATATGAATAATACTTTATTGCATTTACAAAGACAGCAACTGTGTTCTGAATGATGATTATCTAAGCAGCTACCCCTTGGCCATTTTGTGCCAGATAAAATTTTATTTAATCCAATAACACTTAAAAGGCTTTGACTGCACCATGATATAAAGCAAAACTGTGCACCAGATCATATCCACAACTGGAAAGAAACAACAGCTCAAGCTCCAGAAATGCACAAGTTACAGACAGTCATCTCTCCAAAATCTTGCTCCATAAATAAATGCTATGGACATTTTGCAGATGTTTTATCAGTCTGAAATCACAATCCACTAATCCATATCTTCAAAAACACATTAACAGACTTTGAAGCTAGTAGTGCATTATTAGCAAAATATCATGTGTTATTGGAGAACTGCTTGCTTGCTGCAAAACATTAAAGCATGACTTTGCTCACAATTTAAAATAAATAAATTTATCAACCACTGTTTTTTAAAACAACATGTTAAAAATAAAAAACAACACAACAAAAAGACCACAAAAAAAACCCCTACAAAAAAAAAACCCCACCAAAAAAAGAACCACCAAAAAAAGAACCACCAAAACCAAAAAAGAACCAAAAAATCCCAAAAAACAACAAAAAAACCTAAAAAACAAAACAAACAAAAAAAACCAAACCAAAACCCGCCAACCTAATGGGATCTTGCAACTGGAACTGAAATGCAGAAAAGCAAACAAAGGCAGCATCACTTCAAAATGTATTATCTGATCACATCTGTCAAAACCAAACCATGGGTACCAATTAAATTCACCTCTGCACCTCCAGAATTGCACAGAGTCTGCATTCTCCTGTACAGCTCAAACTAAAATCAGAGAAAGCTGAACAAATGAGGGATGACTCAGGATCAAGCCTCGTGAGACACAAAAGGTCAGGGCGGTTTCAAAAGTCTTTCTAGGAGCCCAAGAAATAGGAGCGGCAAAAACTCTAAAAGGTTTTAGCATTTAATGTGAAGAGTTAATTCAGAAATTGAGTTACAAGAGTTGTGATGGGCACTTTAGGTGCAGAGAGCTTTTGCCAATCAGACAGGTATTCAGTTGTCCCTTGGCAGACCTTCTCATTAATTGATCTAAAAGAAATTCAGAGAGGAATTCCATTAAAAAAGCAGAATACTCAGTATTTGTGATCCACAGAACTGGATCCACCTTCTCTCTGCTTTGACCCCAAGCAGTGCCTCCTATCTCAGCACAGTAAAATCACTGGAGTCACAAAAAGCCCTTCAGATTGGATCACTCCATAGAACCAAAAGGTTGCACTCTTTCAGGTACATGGAAACAGGTCCAGGAAATAGTGTCTAACAGATAGGGAAACTGAAGTACAGTTAAATGAAGTGACTTTGTAGCAAAACGGAACAACACAATAACACACTAAGAAAAACTCCAACAAAATAGTAAAAATAAAGTACTTCAAGGGGTGACATCAAAACTTAAACAAAAAAGCTAACCAAAACTCCAGAACAATTCTGCATAGGTTAATGAAAGCTAAAAGAATGCAAGCATAATACAACTACACCTGTGATGGCTTCAGCCACCAGCACTCTGCAATGGAAAAAAAATTCCAACTTAATTTATCAAATCTAAAGTAGAGTATATCAGTAATTTGTGATGAACAATTCTTGGTTCAGTTTGGTTACCAAATAAAACGTTAGTTTGGAGTAATTATTACTTAGCAAGAATAGTAATAAAGTTGCCTTCAGAAAATCATACTCAGCTTCAAGTGATCTCAAGAAGATTCAAATATCTTTGCCTAAGGAGGACCATTATTTTAACTGGATTTGTTCCTTGTAAACAAGTTTAAGAGTTTCACAACTTTTTGCTTTCCAATCTGATATATTTGGACATCTAAAGCAAAGAAAAGAAAGCAGAAATAGAAGAAATTACAAGGGAAGCTCAGTGATCTAAATAACTCAATAGTGGCTAGAGGAGCAGAAAAGCAGGGCTATAATCATTATTATATGTAGTTAAAAACCCATTTAACAGCCCTCTAAATCTTTATCTTTCTTAGATCACAGTTGTCTTCTCTCTCCTCCTGCGTGTGAAGCACAGTGTGGGGGAAGGAGTTTAGATGCAAAGACTCATTCTAGCAGAGCCCACATGGTACATGTCTTGTTCCACATCTCCTGGTTCCCATCACAAGTCACATCAATAATCCAGGTACATCAGTGTCATCATTGTAGTGAAATGAGGCAACCAGGTGTTCCAGCAGAGACTCACAAGTAGTGCTCTAAGCCTATAGACAGGGTTGACTAGCCTGGATCGGTGCTGTTGCTCCAAGAGCAACTAACCTCTCTGCTGGCTTGCTCAGTAATGAGCTGAGCCTGTGCTTCAAGCCTCACCTTTTATTGGCCCCCTAATCCTGCTCATGCGCAGTGGGGGCCCACCCTAATCAGGCACAGGTGGGCTTAACACAAGCTCATGGCCACTACCTGGTAATTAGTGGCACCTGGTTGCCTCATTTCACTACACACCATAACTCGGCAACAAACCTCCCTCAGTTCATTCTACAAACTCCATTCACCCAGTTCAGATGTCTTGGGTTTGTGTGGCAAGGTTCTGGTAGCAGGGGTGGTTTCTGGGAGAAGCTGAGAGAAGCTTCCCCTGTGCTCAACAAAGCCAATGCCAGACAGCTCCAAGATGGACTCACTCAAGGCCAAGCTCCCCCACCAGTGGCAGTGCCTCTGGGATAACCTAACTAAAAAGGGGAAAAAGTTGCCATGGAACAGCGACTGCTTCAGGAAAAGAAAAAGAATGAGAGAGAAACAGCTCTGCAGGCACCAAGGTCAGTGAAGAAGGAGCAACCTTGAGGGGGAGCCATGCTGGAGCAGTCTGTTCCAAGGATTGTACCTCATGGAAAGCACCCATGTTGGAGAAGCTTGTGAAGAACTGAAGCCTGTGGGAAGTACTCCCACGTCTGAGAAGTTTGTGGAGCGCTGGAGCCCATGGGAGGGACCCCACACTGGAGGAGGCAAAGAGTGTGAGGATCCTCACCCTGAGGAAGGAGCTGCAAAGACTCTTGTGATTTGACTGCAAACCGATTCCTCATTCCCCTGCATTGCTGGGGAGGAGGAGATAGAGAATTTTGGAGTAAAGCCACCCCCAGGGAGGAGTGTGGGGAAGTTTTTTTTAAGATTTGGTTTTATGTCTCATTACTCTACTCTGATTTGATTTGCAATACATTATTTTTTTCCCCAACTCAACTCAGTTTTGCCTGTGACAGTCACTGGTGAGTGATCTCTCACTGTTCTTACCTAAATCCATTAGTCTTTTTTATATTTTCTTTCCAGATGAGGAGAGGAATGGAAGAGTGGCTTTGGTGGGCACCTGGCATCCAGCCATGGTCAACCCACCACAATAGATCAGTTGATGCTCCACAGACCCTTCCTTCACTTCTGTGTGAAAACTGTGTAATAGATAATTATCAAAAGCATTGATGCAATGGACAGATTCTGGTAAACAAGAACAATTACCCTGCAGTTTAGATTTCTATCAACATAAAATGAAAGCTTAACTAATCACCTGCTCTTCTGGATGAAGGGATTTTCTCCTTTATCAGCATTTGATGGAACTCTTTTTCTCCAAAAATGGTGAGAGCAGAGCAGAGAGGGAAAGTTTCTGTGGGTCCCAGGAGGGAGGTGAGCACCTACTCTGGTTCCCCTTTCCCTGACTGCTTCACCCTTGCATTGCTCTGGAAAGCTGAGATGCAAAGAAGTCTGAGAGTTGAAACTCCTCTTTGAAAGAGCAAATATTGATTGTGTCAGCTCCAAAACCTTAACTGACCTGGCCTTTATCATTCCCTGCATCCTGCTGATGCTTCTGTCAAATCAACTACCTCTAAGGCACAGAGCTGCCATGTAGAGTTTTACACGAGGGAACAAAAAAAAAAAAAAAAATGGAAAAAATGCCTTCCAATTTTTCTGCAAATCAAGCTGCTGTTGCCTGGATCTTCCATAAAGTGATAAATCATTTTAAATGAAAGATCTCACCAGACCTTCCACTCAACAAGTTGTTAACTTTGGTTTCAATATCAAGAAACTATAGGAAGTCCAGGTGATTTTTTGTGTTTTCTTTTACATCTCCAAGGACAAAGATTGTATGACCCATTACAGCCACTGGTCACACTGCAGTCACTCATTCCCAATGATTTCTTCCCTCCATAAATCAGACTTTGAGAACAGATACGGCAACAAAGCTGATTAAAATAACCCAAACTAAACTGAAAGATACATAAGTGCAATAGTTTCATTTATGTATGAGAGTGTTTCTTAAGAGTTTCTTAGTAGAAAATAAAAGTTCAATATATGTCAAAGGATAGGTGTACTTTGTTTTATAACTTGATTTTTTTCTAACTTTAATACCCTTAAAGAACTTTCCACAATTATAAGAAAATGAGATAGAAAATTCAAGATTGCAGATATGCCTAAACCACTTCTCAGAAAAGGAGATTTTATAGCTTAGCATAAGAGGATGCTATAATGTTATCAGCAATGGGCATAGTGTGAATTCTGCTTTCAAAAATCTGCTAAAATAATATTTCTGAATGCTTGAGCAGACATTCACTTATATTAATGGTTCTTCTTTTGACTGCTCAGGCCTCTCCTATACTCTTTTCCCTTACACAATAATATCACAGATAGCAGCTAGATAGGCTGTACTGTTGTGAAGTAATGGAAAATTGCAATTAGTTAGCATTCAATAGCAGCAGAGAGAATATTATCAACACTGAAGCAATTTTCCATGGCTAAGAATAACTGCCTTGTAGAAAAATTCTCTGGGAACAAGTACTTTGTGATTTACAGCTTAGGAGGACCACCTGCAAATTCCTTAAAGAGCGATAAGAATTCAATTACTCACTTCTGTATTTTAAAGACTTCATAAATTATTCTTTCTAAACATTCACATAATACAAAGGTTAAAAGAGAAAATAAAAGTGCTGCGCAAAATGTAAGGAAAAGACACTATGTTATAATAGATATTCATTGTCATGATGCTATTAGAAATCTTCATTGTAAAGCCCAGTTTTACGCAGAGATTATTTTTAAACATTTGGAAAACTATGTTTAACTTCTCCAGACATTCTTGAGAAAGGAATGATTTCACTACAGAACTAGAAGTGGCGTGACTGTAGCTCTCAGGCTTTTAACAACAGGAGGCAGTTGAGGGCAAACATCTTTGTTTTTCTCTTCAGAAGGTAAGAACATGATGCATCTTTTTCACAAACAACTCACAAAGCTTTCAGCTCTGAAGACCTTGGTGTTCCTGAAAGTGCTGCCCATCTTTTTGAAAAGCTTGCGTCAATGTATACACGAGAGTGCAAAAAGGAAATGTCACTGCAGAGTAGATAGGGGAAGGTTTAGTTTCCTCAGCTACTGCTAAAGGAAAAAAGCCCTAAAATCGATAATGAAGGCCTTGTCATTATTGGTGAGACTATTTGGTAGCACCAAGAACTTTTTAATCATTTATTTGCAATAATCTGTAGTTGCATATCTTTATATATACACTATAGTACAGGGAAACTCTTCTGAAAACCAAGTATGGGATTTTATAGATTTTTATAGCAAGCAAAAGCAGATGGCAAACACAGACCTATGGCTAAGCAGGGCAGGGAAACCAGTCCCTAACAATGCTGATGTTCTCCATACCTTGTCTCCATCTCCAGCTGGACTCTGGGTGACAGGACCCAGCAGCAGTGACAAGACACATGATGTCAACCCACCCAGCTGGGGGAGGAAGGGCTGGCTGTGGCCCTGCATACCCACAGGTCTGGAGGGAATCCAGGGTGTCCAGAGAAGCAGCTGACACTGCTGTCAGGTCACTGCCTATAACCTCTGAAAAGCCCTGGTGATCAGGGGATGTGCCTGATGACTGAAAGAGGGTACAAATCCTACCCACCTACAAAAACAGCCCAGGAAAACCTATTAATCCAACCTCAGCTCCTGGGAAGATAATGGAGCCAGGCCCCCCAGGGACTATCACAAATCAAAATATGAAGCAGATGATTTTCTTCTGAGAATGCAGGTGATTCACAGCATGGCTGGCCAGCAGGCATGGGAAACACACACAGCTCTTATATGATGCCGAGAAGATTATAAATGATCAGAAATTAATACAAAAAATAGCTATGAGAAGGAAGTCTAACATATGTGCCCCATTTAGTAATCTTTACAGGAGCTGTACCCTGCCACAATCATCAAGAGAGGAAATACAATTCAACCTTTTGACAATGAAAACAAGCCAGTAAACTAAGTTATTGCCACTCTTTTCAGCATCTTCCAAGTTCTAATAGGTCCTCCTGAGACCTAAGCATCAGAAGCACACAAGACACTCAAGTCTTAGAGTCTGCACACCTTCAATGACTTAAAAATGCCCACTAACACGCTATCATCTACTCCCTTTCCAATAATTCCTTCCCTATTACACACAGTGAGATTATAACCTTGCATTCACATAAATAGGCAAAAAAACCTTAGCATCAGCTGCCACTGAGTTTTGGTTACCATTAGCTACTGAACTTATATTTCACTTCCAGGCACCCATGGTATAAAAGCACAGAACTCTGACTTGCTGGTAGCATTGCATCTCACCACCAATTTAGCTGCCAGAGAACTTTGAGTTTATGGTTATTTCTGGACATCAATCTTTCATCTTAATTTTTAAGCTACAGAAGGACTCTTGCAGGCAAGCAGTGAGTATACTCTTCCAGCTTTCTACAGTATGATCTGTTTGCTTTGCTGTAAGTTATGATTTTCTTATTTTAGATAATCTAGTGAGCCTTTAAATAGTTCTGAAATATATGGATAAAGAGCGTCCCAAGAATTCTTTAACTCCACTAATGATCATGAAATAGTAAGTACCCTTGAGAACTAATAATCGCTACAATTTTGAAGTTCTTAGCACTCAGGTGAATTTTCTACTCATTAATGACTAAATTTTGTTGGTCTTATGCTTCATTTACCCTTTTCTTTATATTTTTAACAAAAAGTATCATGTATTCTATTTAAGGGTTTTAAAGACAGCAACTCTAATTTCATGTACCTGATAAAGCAGTGTAATTAAAAGAAAAATAAGTGTTTTCCATCCAGTGTCTAGAAGCTCAGAAAACACAAGATCTACAGGCTGGGCTTCTAGCAATATAAATTCCAATGCTACAGAAACCTCAGTCTCGATTCACACTTAAAATGATAATCAAAACAGCCTGACAGAGCAAAAACAATGACTACTTTAATATCAAAAAAAGTGTAAAGCTGATGTTAAAATAGCAACAACAAATTTGCACTGTTTTGATATTTTATGAACTTCACTATTTTCCCTTTTTCATATTAGGAAAGATGAGGAGTGAAACATTTGTAGCAGCTTCTCACTCCGAGAAGCATTAAGATGCAGTCATATCCCTCCTCCATTCTGTAATTACTTAGTTCAGATAATACAGACTAAGCACAATCGTAGCAAGCATCTCCGGGTACAAATTTCTTGCATTTCTTGCCTTTGCAAGAAGCTAGTCTTTAAGAAGAAACACAAATATTCCTTAGCTTTCTTACACAGTAACGTAGGCATCTACCAATATCAGGTAGTACACAACATGAGAATTCATATTGAAGTTGCATCCTTGTTTTATGACTCAGATTAATTTGGTATAAAATTGAAATAGAAATATCTCCTACCTTCACCTATGAGAAATTTAGGCAATATCACAAGCATTTTGTGTCTCACTTTCTCAGTTTCATGGTTGCAAAGCTTTCCACTGCTAAAGCAAACAGCTTGAGGTTCTACAAATCAGCAGTGTTGGCATCTGATCCAGCTAAAGTAAGGGGGAGGAGAATAGTTGTGAGATGGCACTGACAACTTCCCTTCCACTTCTGCACAAATGAGAAGTAGGCTGGGGCACAGAAATGGAACATTAATTAGCCATAAAAAGTAGGAATGCAGGTTTTGGTTGACTGAAGATATTAGTGCAGTAAAGAAAAAGCAAACTAAAAGAGTACTTTAGCTTACAAACTGCAGCATTAATAATGCTCATAGAGCTACAAGACAATAGCAACAGCAGTTCAGTTCTGAAAATGCAACCCTGAACACCTCTAATGGCAGCCTAATCCCATTTTACAATCTCTCCATTGGAAAATGCATCATCTGCACAACACTAGTGCCACCACATAAAGAAGCAACATCTGTGATGGCTGAAATACAAGTGCACAATATGAGCAATTAACAGCTGAGCAATAAAAGAGAAAAAGTGCATCGTCCTCTTTTGATGGGTTCAAATTCTTCTTTAATTCTAACATATACAATATATTTAGCACGACTGAATAATGGTTTTAACCTGTATCACTCACACATTGTTTTCAAGCTGCTAACCAGAAAAATAAGCTTCATCCTAACACCATCTCCTATGGTGTTAGGCTATTTTTAATGACATTTTAGAACTAGTAGGAGATTTATTGTCTACTTGGAAGCTGCCCAATAGGCAGCTAACATATCATTGCTGCAGCTGCCTCCAAATTTGTCACGTTACAAAGCTGACTCAGACAGTGATTTTGTGCCAGAAGATTTTTGGCGGCAGTAGCAAAAATCCTGGTAATATCTCTTCTGGAGAGCACAACTGCTGCTCTTGGAAGTGTGGAAAAGGCCAAGAAAAAAAAAAAAAGCTGATAAATCAAATAAACTGGTTCTAAAATGCTTCAGTAATCATTGTCAGAATTTAACAGAAGATGAACCGTAATGATAATCAGTTCTTATAACAGCATCCAGTCCCTTCCAACACCTGAAGGGAACCTACAGGAAGGCTGGAGAAGGACCTTTCACAAGAAAGTCCAGCAATAGGATAAGGGGAGATGGTTTTTAAATGATGGAGAATAGGTTTAGATTGGGCATTAGGAAGAAATTTTTCATTGTGTGGGCGGTAAGATTCTGGAACAGTGTTCAAGGCCAGGTTGGATGAGACTTTGAGCAACCTTGCCAAGCTGAAAGGTGTCTCAGGCTGTGCAGTGAGATTGGAGTAGGATCTCTAAGGTCTCTTCCAACCAAAGTCATTCTATGATTCTATGATCCCATCTTGAGTTTGTGGAAAGAAATCCAGACATAAATGTTTGCTCATTACAATATTTGTTGCCCTCTTCTTTCAGTGAATGATTAATTTTTGTTTCCCCAGACATGTTATTTTTTTTTTTAAATAATTCTCATGCAATGTTGGCCAGGTCACAAAAAGAAACACTTAAACATTTGAGGCTTTAAATAACTGAGAAAGTGGATTCAAACAGTGATACTTTACAGCAATATATCACCTACCTCACACAGGTTCAAGTTTAGTGCTCAACTGGGAGAGACAAAGAGACAAATGCCTGTCCTAAGCAAGATACATTTGCTTCTCTGCCATTCCCAAGGAAACATGAAGATTATTTCCTTTAAAAACCATCAGTCCTACTGTAAATCTTTCCAAGGTAAAGACTGCTTTATCTGTGCAAGTTCTGACCAAGGATAACAGGAATGAATGGGAAATGACAGTGTTGGGGAAAGAAAAAAAGAACTTAAAAAGTAAAAACAAATAATCAGATGCTAATACCTAATTTCTCCAAATTTATATGACATAGAGTAGCAGATTTTGAAAGAAACACAAAAGAAGAGGAAGGAGAAGGAAAGCGAGGAAGAAACTTAATTAAAAAATGGTGAAAATTCAGGATGCCCAAAGAAAACCTGCTCACACAAACAGGTAAAAGCTCTCTTCAGGAAAAGAAACAAGATAAATACAAAAAGTCCCACCTAGCCTCTGTGAGCCTACGTTTTACACAGCAGAAATGTAATGTGGATTTCTTCAAGACTGAAGGAATATAAACCATTAATTAGTGGACTACATTAAGTTTTATAATAGCAGCTATATGTTTAGGAATCCAGTATTTGTTTACATATTTTATTCATTTATTATATACAAATATTATTTCACAAATCAAGCTTCCACTTGAACAGCTGTTTAAAGCAGACTGAGTATACCATTGCTTTCCCTCGATTAGACTCACCTACAAAGCTAATCCAATATGAAAGCAAGGTACTAATAGAATTTGTTTTAAAAGCCCCAAAATTTAGCAAAGGCTTGGAAAACTCTGGGGTATGAGGAATCAAAGCATACAAACAGAAACTCTCTGGAACACACTTAAGTGAAAACATTAACTTCAACAGTGTGTTGGGCTGAACCAGACACCTTTTGCACAGGAGAAAGCTTCATTAGTGCAAAAGTTGTTTAAAAAGCTCCCACACCAGCTTCCTTAAAGAGCCACTGGATTAAGACACTTTTACCCATATCTAGGAGAAAGATAGAGCCAGAATTTCTTCCAGGCTGATCTGATTTTTGCTGCAACAGCCTCTGCAGGGCACTGGAAGTTGGAGTAAGCTTGAACAAGATAAAACAATTTTCAGATTATCTTGTTTTCATGAGCAATGTGGCTGGTATCTGGTGGCTCTAAAAATAAAACATATCGGTTTTAAAAAGAAAAAAAAAAAATCAGTCCTGAGATGGCAGAATTAATATTTCACATCCCTTTTGGCAGCTTCAATCTCTCCATTCGCCAGCTACCCTATTTTCTGTTTTCTCTGGTGGAATGTTTCATGGTTATTCAGCAGGTTTCTGTGTTTTCTATGCTATTGCCTTAGTACTGTCAAACATCCAAGCTGATCCTTTCTGCTAGCTAATTCTCTTCCTAGTAGATGAAAAGGCCTTCAAAATCAAAATTATCATCTTGAGCCTTTATTATCCAACCTAACCCCTTGTACATACAACTGCATCTGGAGTTTGAGGTGGTTCTTTGATAGGAAAGCAAGACACAGCACATCAGTATCTGCTAATCCTGGCAGCACAGATGAGTTGCTGGAAATCAGTATCAAAACTAAAGGAGCATTCTGCCCTGCCATGCACTTATGCATAAAGCCAGTAGACTTCTCTGTGAGTACACAAGACTTATGGATATTACTGAAAATCTCTGCAAATTTTAGTGGTGTACCAAAGTCCAAATCAGAAGGAAATTGCTTTTGAGTAATAAGATCAAAATCAGACCTGAACTGATCATTTAAAACCTGAAAAAAAATTGCAGAAACACCAAAAGCCAGCATTAGGGTTTTCAGACAACCTTTATGGCTGGATAACTCTCAGCAGGTATCAGAAAAAGCCACGCATCTGTCTGTAAATGTTACATACACCATGGTTACTTAGATCAGTATCTAAGCGTTGCTAATATTTGGGATATTCCAAGAATCATTTTACAAACCTTTGCATCCATGGCCAATTAGTGCTGCTGATGATCAGAAAACAAACAGATCATTAATGCTGTATTTTTCCCCACCAACACAACTGCACACACATCATGAGACAGTGGGTCCAGAAATCTGGATTCAGACATCACTGTACAGCTCAGGACCTGCAGTGTCCTTCCTGGAGGAAAGCAAGTACAAGTCCTGGAGATTTTACTAGGCCCACACTTCACAACAGCATTATCAAACAGATGTAAAATGTCTGAGGAGAGCAATCAACTAGGCAAACAGCTGAAAGATTGCACATTTATAAAAGTTTGGCTGAAATTCAGCCTTTTTACAGCTGCAGTCATGTTCATGACATTTTGGAAACAACTGAACTTCAGTCCTACAAAGATTTGCTTTTGTGTGCAAGTTTTCACTGCCCTATTTTACGACTCAGAAACTCATCACTTCAACTCTCTCTCAGGGTGAAGCTTAATTTTTAATGAGTTGTAATTAAGAATTGAAGCATCACCCTCTGCCCACCCCCACACTTACAACCCCAGCAACCATCTCTTCACTATTCCCTTTCCTCTCTTTTCAGCACTTGAGGCATAATGCACATAGTGTGGAACCATCCCATCTCTTCATAGAATTAGATGAATAAACTGAGAAGAAATCAGGAAGTAATTATTTCAAAAGTTGAGTACTTTGAACATTCCTTGAAATGCCACCATCAATCTGAAGAGCAGTCATTTTACCAGTTTTCATATCTTGGACACATTTTACCTAGCAAGAGCTTTCAAGGGTTGCGAGTAGCATTCTGAGATATCCTAAAAATCAGAGTATAGCAAAATGCAGGACAGAATCTGCCCACAAATCAAGAACACTTAGAAGTCTCACATTGTAGATGTTAATGTTCTCCATACTGCTGAGAGCTACATTTTATCTTACTTGTCTAGCACCAGACTATGCAAAGTACTCCAGAAAATACAGAAAATCAATGCAGGAAACCATGATTTATTCCTGAATTTGTCTCTCCAGTTCTAGGAAGAAACACAACTCAATACAGAGGTTCACAACTTGTAGAGGATTACCTAGGTAGTCTTCCCCTCTCATTATTCAATTTGTCCTTCCAGGTGGTCTTTATTAAAGGGCTTATAATTAAGTAATTACATATGCAGTCATTTCAAACATCTAAGCTTTTAGAACTGTACTCTTTATTACATTTTAATTTTTAAAAATCATCCTTGTTTCTGCAGATACAGAAAATTTATCATCTTTTTCCCCTTCTCAGTCTTTAATTTCCATCCTGCTTTCATCTGGACTTGTGGTAGAACACACATTTCCCAATTCCATTCCAAACTGCCAGAAACCTTCTTTGCAAGCCATACTTCATTGCTATACATTTGTTATTGAGTTGTCTTCTCATATAGTTATGGTATACAGAAACCTACACAAACACTGTTGCCCAGTAATTTCACTAGACCAGATGCTAAAGCTAATATTATAGATGGGTCGTGTGAAGTAGTGCAATTAATAGTGGGTGCTCCTATATGTGTCTGATTGTTTCTGAAGCTTTGTTGGTGCCATCAGTAGTAACTTCTGACAGTCATTTACAGGATTTATGTTTGATAAACTGAAGTGGCAAATCTGATAATCTTATCATACCCTTGGTTTTTAAAAAAAATTTATACATATGCATGCATACAGTTACAAATACACACTCTGGCTTACTTCCTTAAAAACCCATCACTTGCCTGGAATAAGATTTATGCAGTGGATCACTGGTAAACAACTCTGGCATCTCATTTCAGCTTTATGTGAGGAGAGGCAATAACATGAGAAAGACTAACAAATTATCCCTTGCTTCAGCTAGTATTTTAGAACTATAATATACAACATCAACCCCTCCCTTGGGCTTTGAATACCTCAGACAATTTTAGCATTTCAAGAACAATAAGTTCACCTAGATAACAATACTAGAAAGTGGAAAAAAAAACAAAACTAAACAAAAAACTACTCCATTATTTCCAATCCAAACAATAAGCATGGTATGTTAAAGGCTTCAATACATTTAATACATTTTAAGCCTTTTTATTGATATGAAGTATTTCAAGATCCACCATTTGTCACACATAGTATAGGCTCTGGGTTTTCTTGCTATGATCTAAGATTTCACATTCAAGCAATGCTTTTAAAGCACTGGTGGATGGCACTTAACGTGCTAGGTTTGTTTTAATTTGACTCCAGAAGGCACAACCTCTGTGCAGATAGCACTGCAGAAAATTTTGTTCCACTAGATGCACGTTTAGTTAGATATCCACTAGGGGAAAAGACATCTTGAATAAATTTCCATATCATCACAGCTCCTTGGCCTCGTTGACTGATACACTACAGAGGATTATGAGTAGAGTGGAAGGAATATAAAAAGAAAAATCACTATTTTAAGTCCAAGTCCACTTAGAAAGTTATGAATCTCAGCAGCATCATTTCCCTACCTCATTCTTCTTCAGTTTGCCCTTTCTTCTATGGAAAGCCTCCAAAGTAGTAAATATAGAAGCTGATCTTTTAATATCTTCTTTACAGAGGCTTCTGCCTCTACAAACTTCTAAATAAACTTCTGCAATCCCAGAAGCATATAAACCCAAATAGAATAAAAATCTCAATAAATGAATGACACTACAAAAGGCCCTGTCCTGAAAAAAGTTATCAAATTATAGAGAAAATTATCACTATTAACTTTCAACAGAAATATAAGTGAGCCACAGAGAAACTCAGTGATTCACTGGACCTGAAACACAATGTTTATGCAGCAAAATTCAGAAATAAACTCAGAATACCTGAACCATTCTACATCTGCTGTCTCAAATTTAACTTTCCTTTTCAAAGCTTTAGCAGACAAGATTGTGAATCCCAAACACCAGACCTTCCATAAGACTCAGGTGTAATAAGAAAGATCTTTAGAATGCTTATGTAATTGTCAGAAACCTGCAAAAGGTAAAGGAAATTAATCAGTTGTTTCTCATGCTAATCCCCACTAAACAAATTCACAGAATCATTAAAGTTGGAAGCGACCTTGGAAGGTTTGGTACTCCAGCATCCCACTCAAAGCTGGGTCAGACACAGAATTTAGATTAGAAACCTCTAGGAAACCTCCAAAGAGCTGTGTATTTAAAATGAAAATTATATATCAAGGAGACTACATCCTGAAGAGATATCCCATTAACCACATTTGGAAGAAAGCAAGCAATGATGATATTATTTCACATTCCCTCTTAAAAACAGTTGGCAAGGCTTGGCTGTGCAGCAAGGGCTACAGGATGCCAAAAAGGCAACACATCAAGTTATAAATCCAAATCATCTATCTTCAGGTCTCATTTTTCTCTTATTGTGAATATAGCCTATTGAGAAAATGCGTTTAAAATAGAAAAGCAACCTCATTCCCAAACCAAAAAGGCTCCTATCAACCTCCTGTTGATATGCAAACCCCTTGTCTCACATTTGAGCAAACCAAATCATGACAGTCACACAACATAATAAGGTTTTCCAACCATTCAGTTTGGAAGCATCTGGAAGAGCAGCTAGTTGAACTAATGGTAATGAGGGCACAGAACACTATAAGGAAATGACTATGATGTAATGGTTAAGATAAATTCAGTCTATCTTTGCTCATTTAATATATTCAAGATGATGTATTCTGTAATGTTCTTGGAGGCAGAGTTTTTCTACTACAAGATCTGTATTGTTCATCCCTTCTATACAAAAGCAAACAAAAAAAGAACAGTTTTAAAATAACAACATAGATCAATATTTTAAGAAAAAAAACTTGTGAGAAGTATGGTCTTGAAATAACTCAATGTAATGGTGGCAAACTGTAATCTTAAAAAAATTACACATTTATTTCCGAGGATAGTCTCTAGCAGTCATTGTCATTTATGCCTTTCAAAAAGCACATGATGTTGCCCATGTAAACACTATCCTGTTCTTCTGATGGGTTTCAAGAAAGTAATTTTTCCAGTCAGAACATCTAAATGACCACACATTGAAAAGCAGAATGTCTTACCCCCATCTGATTTGGATTGCTGAAGTGGATTGTTATTCATAAATTTTCACCTGCATGGAATAAAACTGTGGTGACCAAGCAGTAAATATTTGTTTATTGGATACAATGAAAGATTAATTCTGACCACAGGGCACTGTTAATTATTGTAGGTACTGTGCCAAATGTTTACTTAAAAACCAATCAACAAACCAACCAACCAAAACAGAACAGGCTCGCAGTGACCCACAGGGTTCCAGCACACAGCCTAACACCTTGCCACTCACCAGACAGCGTTTTACTTACCATCTGCAGCCAAAACATCCTCTTTTTTGCCCTGCTATACTACTTTTATTAGTTATATATATATATGTACCTGTTATACTAGCTTTTATGCACCTGAAACAAAATCTATTCCCATTTTGCTTTGGATATGGTGGAGAGTGTCCTGAGTAGTTATGTCCCATACTGAGGTCCCAGGTTACAAAATAGCTCTGCCAAATCACTGGGAAAGAAGTGCTTTATAATTCAGTTCGAACAAACGAACAAAACAACAAAAAAGCTCGCAAGAAAAGCCAAACAGCTCCAAAACAAAACCAAAGAAACCCACACAGGCAGTCAACCCCAGTCACCCAAAATCCCTACTCCCTAGGCTCAAAAGAAAAATAAGAAACGTAATCAGAAGACATGGAATTATTTTTATACAGTAAAAAGAGAGCTGGGTCAGGGAGAAGAAGAAAAAAAAAAAAAAAAAAAAAAAAAAAAAAAAAAAAAAAAGGACGAAAACCTCAAACAATCAAATTCTTTTCACTATGACAAAAAAGGAACCGTTTTCTGCTCCTCCTCTGAGCCAGCTGGCATGCTGTCTTCTCCAGGCAATGCAGAAGCCTTGGTTTCCTTTTGTACCCCTAGATTATCTTTACATCATGCATACCACAGAGATCAGTCTGCAGCAGAGAATGGCATCACTGCTGTGATTTCAAACACTGCCATGTATCAATCTCGTCTTGATTTAAGTTGATTAACTAGGATGGGTTTAATTCAAAGCATCTAGAAATGATAGTGAGCTAGAAAAAGCAATGAACTTTTTTCATCTAGTCTGGGAAACCTTACAGTCCAACATTAAGTGAAGCATCATGCCTACAGATTAGGTTACCTGCATTAATAGTATCATTGATTTCAAATACCTAAAATGAAGACTACCTCTGCAACTTGGGGTTTAGGTGTTCATCTCTTTCGGACAAGCTTCTCTTGTCTACACTGGGCTGCACAGTGCCCTATTACACCAAGACACCCAGCAGGCAGGAGTGCCACTGTCTCCCCTGTTTGCCTGGATTTCAGAGGATGCTGGTCTCTCAGAAACCCACAGCAAGAACATCCACATAGAAAGTCGATGCCTTGCACATCTGAAATAGAGGTTACTATTTACAGCCTTAGGTTTGCACATGTTCATTTAAATGCTCTCATTTTAAAAATAAAATCACATGACATTCTATTCCAGTGCATTTGTCAGTGATTCATCTAATCAGTTTGATCTTGTGCAGTCTGGTTTACTAAGTAGTTCCAAGTCTAAGGACCCCTTAAATTGTTTTGCTGAATTTCACCATGGCAGTTTCACAAGGATGAGCAGCAATTCACCCCCTATCCAATAGGCAGGGCTCCTGAAAGTGTCACTTCACCTGGGCCATGTCTTATCTTTGACTGATCCACCTTCAGCAGGGAAGCCTTAACCCTAAAAGCTCTCTGGATTTGGTTAACAACTGTCTTTTCCATGTATTAATACTGGTTGTATGGAAAAAAGGTTAAGAACAATCCACAGGGTTCCTAAAATTATCTACTCTAGATCTAGCATTCCAGCCTTCACATGACCAATGATCAGAGAAGTTTTTAAAAGACAAAAATTAATACTAATAATACACACAAAAAAGTTGTATTTGCATTCATATTGCACTTGCTGCTACTGTTGCTCCTAGATTCTGGCAACTCTTTGTCAAGTTTGCTGCCTGCAGATTTACACGCTCAAGATAAGGGAACTCCGGGATCTCTGCAGCAGTCTCCATCACGGATCATTCATGGGTTTGAAGATTCATGGGAAGACAGTAGAGCAGATTAAACCGAGTCCAGCTCCAGTCGCTGGCTCTGCTTGCTTACAGTGAAGTGATCTTGTTTTAAGCTAATTAGCACGTTCTGCTGGCAATGCAGACCCACAGAAGCCTGAAGCTCTGGACAGCTAAGTGTGAAAATGTTTACTCAGTTCTCAGGTTACTGCAGCATGTGAGGAGCTGCTGTGGTTAGGAGAAAGCCGTGTATGCAAACCAGTTGAATTCATTACTACTCTCATCTGCTGGGAGAAGATAGCAAGACTTGATTTCAATCAGCATTTTTAGATGCAGGTTGTTTACATGACATACCTACAAACTTCTCATGACAATCAAGAAGCGTTTTAGCATACACCCGTCTTTCCCTCCTCCCCAAGAGTTTTAATCCAGAGGAGATCAAAAAGGAAGGAACTGTGCAAGGTTTGTGACTTGCCCAAAATGCAGAGCAAATCACAGTGAGAGCTGCAGTTGCTTCATGGGACACCCAGCCCTGCACACAACCATCATATTCTGGTTTGAACAAGTGGAGCTAAGATCCCAAATTCCAGTGCAGTATCTGCTTGTTAGTTCTTCATGTTCAATTGTAAAAACCAACAATATTCTCCAAAAAAAAAAATAAATTAAAAATTTCAACATCAGAACAATGAGAACATGAAGTATGTCCACACTAAGGTCTGCCACTCCTATGGACTGGTTAATTCAGTTACTCCTTTTGTACCAACACAGATCTGAATGAGAACTAGCTGCGAGTAAAGACAGAGTTAGTGTACATTTATAAAACAGTATTGGTAATAGTTTTCACTATAATTAGGACTTCACTTTGTGGTAACACAAGATTATTCACAATTTTATGATACTATCTCACTCAAAATAAAATTACTGCTCTAAAGGTGAGTAGATATTGAGAAGTTTAATTGAAACCGTTTTCTGCTCCTTAGTACTTAGCATACAGATGCAGTTCTAATAGTTGTTGTCTTAAAGTGGTCATATTAGGAGTATGTAAAGAATGTGGTAAATAAAATCCTGTTACCTGTAGCTGTCAGTCATATGCACTCAGCATAATCTTTGAGTGTAAAAGTCATTTGAATGTCTTGACACTTAAATTTTAGTCTAACTAGAGTGTAGTGGCAAGTTAACAGTAGAGCTTGCCCTTATTTTATGAGGCAATTATATAATGGAAATCTTTCAGCTCCACATTCTTCAGAAGAAAACAATGATGGCTTCTCATCTTCATAACAGAAGAATTTTTATGCATAATGTTTTAAGGACTTGATGTCCCAGAAATTAAATCACTCTTCATGAAGTAAAAGCAATAACCTGGTATCACCTGACATTTAATGAAAGGAGACAATTTCATTATTGGTCAGTAACAAAGTACATGTCTGTTGGCAAGTGATACACAGTTCATACTTGTTAGTTCAACATAATATACTAAAAAATGCTATGCATAAAAATCAGTAATTTGGGTCATTTTTTTTTGTTTTCTTTTGGGTATTTTTACATGTTCAGAGTTTAGAACATTTTTGTACTTCGTTATATATTTAAGTCATTCAGACCAAGCATCATGCTTCCTGTAAAAACAACATTTAAAATATGATACAGAAACATTTTATGAACACTGGACACCAATCAAGATGATATTCATTGAAGCAGATAATGCCAGTACACATCATGGTAACATTTCCACAACAGTCAATATCCAAACGGCAGGTTTTGAAAAGCACTCAATGTACCTCAAGTTCAATTTCACTATTCAAAATTATGTGGTTTTTTCCTCAGGAAAAAACTAATATGCTCTTCCTGAAAACCCTGGCCCAACTTCCTTTTGTTAGGTGTGTGACTATAGCAGTTTATCTCAATACACACAACTGTATTTTAAACAGTTCTTTAGGATCAAAAACTTGGTCAAAAAAGCACTCAAGTGTATATGCTTAATGGTTAAACAAGCATTTTATAATGATCTCTCCCCAGAAGCTGCATATGGGGCTGAAAATTAAACAGAATTCTGCATTATACACTCAGAAATAGTAAAAGTCAGAGGCAGCTCCTTTGTATTAGGCATATATGATAATTGATGCTCTTTCCAAAAATCTAATGTGTTGAGCTGAAACTCAGATTTCATTATACAGGCAAGATTAACTTCCAGCCAGTCAGACCTGCAGGGCTGTATTTGTGACACAAAAATTCACTCCAGGATTTCCTAACAGAAGTCAGTAACTTGGACAGGCCAGCAGCAAGACACCTCTAACTTCACTGAGGTCATTACCCCTGCTCTCCCAACAGCCTGGACACATCTGGCTGTTACACCAGCACAGCTGCATGCACATCCATGGCCAAAGATCTCTCTACAGAGTCTATATGTTCTCCAGCCATGTCAGCACCACTCCTCTGCACACCCAGCAGGGCTTCTCAATACACACAGGTGACTGTGTACCACTGGGATGCTCTTTGCTACATGAAGCAAAATGATATGGATTAAATTAGGAAACATGAAAAGAGCTCCTGGAAGTGGCACTTCTGCTGGGCCATGTCCTATCTTTGACTGATACACCTTCAGCAGAGAAGCCTTAACCCTATAAGCTCTCTGGATTTGATTAACAACTGTCTTTTCCATGTATTAATACTGGTTGTATAGAAAAAAGGTTAAGAACAATCCACAGTTCCTAGAATTATCTACTCTTGATCTAGCATTCCAGCCTTCACATGACCAGCAATCAGTCTATATGTTCTCCAGCCCTGTCAGCACCACTCCTATGCACACCCAGCAGGGCTTCTCAATACACGCAGGTGACTGTGTACCACTGGGATGCTCTTTGCTACACGAAGCAAAATGATATGGATTAAATTAGGAAACATGAGAAGTCCCACAGAAGTTCAGACCGTACTATCTGTAGCCTTAAGTGCCCATTTAAGAGCACAGAATGGGTGCTGTAATAATTCTGTAGTTCACAGAAAAATACACACTCATGAGTACTCTGAACAGTCCTTTATATGACTAAGATCCAAATAAATATGACCATACATAGGTTCAGCATAAAGTATAATAACGTACACATTTAATTAGTCATATAACTTCATTAAGGTTTGACATTCACTCTTCAGATCGCTTGTAACTGAACTAGAGTTGTGTATAAGTCACCTAAGACATTACCTAAAAGCTGGTCTAACTTAGTCTTAAAAAAAACCTTAAATCTTTATACAAATAAATTTCAAAGGGACAAGTTAAAGCCTCCCACTGTTTACTATGAAAAAAAAACCCACACACCAAACTGCAAACAAACAAACGAAGAAATTGCTAAAAAGCTATGCAAAGAAAATCAATATAGACTGTAACATTCACATTGTTAAAAAATGTTGACATCTAATTGACAATGCTGAACTGCTTGGTTAGAGGAAAACAAGGTAGAAAGCTGGTTAAAGAAATTAAAAATCTATTCTAAAAGAAAAGATTTCCCAGACTTTTGCCACCTAAAAAATCAAAATAGCATACTTAGCCTTTTTTTTTTAATTTTATCCTGTCCAGTGACTATATATTACTTTTGTACAACGTATGGGATAAACAAATAAATCTGCATGGAAGCCCAAAAAAAGATCTAATCAGTGAGCTGTGCATGACAACTGGTCAGCTTGTGAACCCTGTAGTCTGACAATATATTTTTCAAAGACCTGCAGGTAGCCTTTGAGCTATGCTGTGTTTACTTAAAAAGAACTCATCCAAAACCAGAAAAATCTTAGCATTTTAAATTGTAGTGGGCCCAAAAAGTAGCTTTTTACTCCCCTTTACTCCAACCTAACAGCAGCATAGAAATCACAAGCAGGAGGAAAACTCCTCCTTCTCATTTCCATAGGGAATAGATGCTTCCCTTAGATGTACAGAAAATGTGACATCCTGTGATGTTCCTTCTGAATTCATTTTTTAACACCACCGTGTGGAGCAGGATGAGTCCACGTGCTCTTGAGCACAAGCAAACATCACATGTGGCTTGACAAGCAAGTTTGGCCCATGTGCACAGGGACTTCAACAAACCTGGGATAATTGGCATGGCACAATTTACCTGCTGGCTCTGTTCAGCTGCAATGAGGAGTTCTGGAGAGCACATCTCTGGGACAGTTATTCACAAATGTGTCTCTAGTTATTACTTCTTCATGATTTTGCTCTCCCACCAAACCAGTCTATAGGTGTGGGTAAGCTAAAATCTTCCTATTTAAATTTAACTTCTATTAGACTAATATTTTATGCAAACATTTTTGGATGTACCTTTTTACCACGACAAAATGAACAGACCAGACACAGCTGAATTCACCACTGCATCATCATAATACTTGTTCTTGGCAAATTCATCAAACATTAAAACTGCATTTTTTCTCTATATTTAAGGTTACACACACCTTTTTTTCCTCCAATGAAATTCTCTGGATTCATTTCTGCCAGTTTCATAGTGTATGGGCATATCTCATTTGAGGATGTAAAAAGGTAAATTCACATTCACTAAGAAAATTTATTTTACAAAAACTCCATACAGTCTACTTAATGTAACCATAATGTATTAATCAGTAGCATAAATGGAGATATTTCAGGAAACATTTACTACAAGTAAATTTACTGTATTTCCTACAAGTGCCTACAAGAAGCTCTCTGCAGTGGCTGGCAGCCTGCACAATGCCAATGGCTCACTGAGTTCTGTTGGGAGCCCACAGACAAAACTCTCCCTGAAATGGGTTTCCCTTTCTCCATTCACACATCCTGAACCTTCAAGGAAAGGGTTATTATAAATACAGTAAAGGCAAAGTATTCTGGAGCACATCAGTGAACGACCTCTGAGGAAGCAGATGGACATTCTGTAACTGAAATAACTTCAGGCAAAAGTGAAAAAGGAGCCTGCATTTTAAAATAAAGTAATATTCACATATTTAAGTAGCTGCAATATTCACATATTTAAGTAGCTAATCTTAATTAACAGATTTACTTATTGCTGAACAAGAGATTACAGGCTTATGCTTTATCTTTTCACTCTGTTCTGCTATAGAGTTGACTACAGAATAAAAAATAATTTCCAGGACAGCAAAGCAGCAACTACAATTTCATAAAGTACTTCCTCTGCCCCCTGCACACACTTAAAAGCACCTTTTCCAGAACATGAAGTAAGAAGTTGAGACAGCTGCCCTCACTCTTAACCAAGAAAACACAGTTACTGCTTTGAAATCCATGGCAGCAGCTAAAATACCTGTTGCTGAACCTTCTAAAATGAGAACACCTAATATATAACACCTTAATAATTTATAATATTAACACACCTTCTTAAATAATCCCCCATCTTTCCCTTCTCTTCCATCAAACTCCTAGCACCACAGGCTGAAGCAGCATGTAGGGCTTCAGTCATCACCAAGTTTCCAGAATTCTACCAATGACTGAAAGCACCCAGCATTCACAACAAAGCCATCAGAACCATATATTCACATCCCTAAACTCTATAAACACCAGAATAATGCATTCTACCTTCTGTGAAGTGTTCATCAGAGTCTCTCTGTGGTAGTGCCATCACTTTATTTTTATTATTACATCACATCTATAAAGTCCTTTTTTCCCCCACATTCCTTCATTTAACAAAAAAGGAAGGGTAGCTCTGTATCTTGCCCAAGGTCTTGAAGGCAGTTTCTGAAATGGTCTGCTGCTCTGGTTCCCTTCTTTTCATTTCATTTCTGGGCATTCCATCCCCATAATAAGGCAAACAGCAAATGTATTAACTGTGACTTGAAATGGACTAAGGGCAGGCCCTAACATTTGGTGTGAAAAGAGGAAAGGAAAAGTGTAATCATGCAATTAAAGAATATGTCAAGCAGTACTGATGTATTCATTTACCATCACTCAGAGAAAATAAAGAATTTAATAGAACACTCAAACATCTGCTTAACAAAGTCACTGTCTCCTGTAAAAGCCATCTGGACCCTTGTGGAGATGATCAATATGGAAGTCCCTAGCATTAAAGTAGCTATTAAAAAAAAATGTATTATCCTTCCTACTTTCATGAGAAAAATATCCTCAAGCCTCCTGTGATTTTCTTCCAGCTTCTCTCTAACCTTCAAAAATGTAATCAGAGCTGCACCTGAAGCTGCTGTTCATTGCAGATTTCAATATCATGTATAGGAAAAACATGCTACCCATGCCTCTCCTCTAGCTCATTATCTTTAAAAGATAAACATCAGACTTGCACAGTTAGCTTTAGATGTTTCTACTGGATTATAATCAATATAAACCACATTATTAACAGATTACAACTACAGATCTGGAACGGGCATCAACATTTTAAGATGCTGGAAGTGTGTTATTAAAACATCTAAAGGCTTCTGAGGTGCTCAGACTCTCCTAGCAAGCAGATGCTCTCCCCTATCTTTGCAGATGCCCTTTCTAAGTAGTTGATTTTTACTGCCTAATTGATCAGAACACCACGTAGCAATCTTTCTACACATTTCATGTATACATGCTACCAGGCATTAATTGACAGAAATGATGATATTATCCAGCAGAATGCATGTCAGAAGCCATATAAATACTCAACCAGAGGACTTACTTAGAAGGGAGATTTCTGCAGTAGTAAATAACTAATCCTCTCTGATCATTACAGAAATGGCCATAATTAAAAGAAAATATGACAGCCCTGAAACCATTAGCACACACTTTTTTAAAGCTGTGATTTTTTGATGTGGTTACCTGCTTTTCTTCTTGTAAAGTTAGTCCAACAGCTACAGAAAATGTCATATTTGAGTGCTGAAACAGTGAAATGTTTATCTTAACCTATGCTTCCAGAACTCCTGAGACTTTTAAAAATTTCTCAGAAAAATTGTCCACTATTTATGCAACCCCTTACACATCCTAGGGTGGTACCTTCCTTTGTGATTGATTCACTGAGAAGGAAAAGGGAAACCATTGCATTTTTGCTAATAGAACAATCCCCACTTTTGGCATGTTTTGTTTTATTTCTCTGGGTAGATCAGTGTGTTTATCTGGTGCCTTACTGATAATAATGTCTACATATTGAATAAGCTACACATTGCAAACTCAAGCCTAATGAAAACAAAAAAGTATTACCATTAAAATGAAACTTAGCAGTTGCCCAACTGTTGCATGAAACACTTTTGGTACAAGTTATTATTTCAAATAGCAGTCTATGTAAATTGATTGGCATTTTGGTACCCTCACCATGCTGCTTCTGTAAATACCAATTTAAGTGCTCAAACTATACAGCAACAAAACATGCAGTTAAAATTATGGCTTTTCTCTCCAGAGTTTGCATAAACATGCCAGCAAACTAAATGTAAATGGTAAGGCTATTATTACTACTATAGCATGTAGGGTACAATAATTCCTTTAAATTTTCCTTAAGTGTATTTGTATTTCTAAAGAATGGATTCATCTTAGTCCAGGTGACTTTAAGAGCTTTCAAACTGCAGTTGGTGTGGTGCAAGTATAAAAAGTCATAATTTCCAAATTGTACCAAGGAAAGAGAACTTAAACTACAAAGTAAAAGAAGAAACTGAGTCGTAAACAAGTTACAGTACAAGGAAAACAAAGCAGCAGGATTTATTTTTAAGAGGCAAGGATGTTTTTAAAAATCTGAATATTCTTAATCCGTTTGGAGATCCCAACCTTGCAGTCTCATTGCATGAGTTCCAGTTCCTCAGTCACAAAATGAAGAACTTATCATCCCACAAAAATTTAAACATGGGTTTAACCTTGCTTTGGTGTGCAAAGAGAAGGCAAGGCAGTGGAATGTGCATCCACTGCATGCCAAGGCATTTTGAGATGCCATGTTGCATTTATGGTTTATGATTAGGAACTACTTCAGCAATGTTCTGATATAGAGGCAGTAAATGATTAAAAACATTTTAGAGAAAAATAAATAACTGAAATAAAATTTAAAACAAAGCCTCATTCATATCTAAAACATACTAGAATACATTCAGAGGGAAGAAACCAATATGCATATAATATAGCTCATTATAAAATAAAATTTTGTTCTAACTAATGTGTCTGTTACTACAGGTCATCCATTATTTTTATGGGGTAGTCTTTGGACTTGCCTACACTGACAAGCAGACAAAAAAAAAAATCATTCCAAAATAATATAAAATAGGAATTGGGTATTTCCTTTTCTGCCATAAGCCTACCTGCAATGCCACGGGGTATACACAGATAACCACCAGCTGAAAGGATCTCAGTCAGACATTCACCAAAAACAAACAAACAAAAAAACAAAACCAAAAAAAAAAAAAAAAAAACAAAAAAAAAAAAAACAAAAAAAAAAAAACCCACACACAAAAAAACCAAAAAAATCAGCCCTGGAAGGAAGCTCAGGAGGACAGTTACTCCACCCACTTCCCAAGACATTCAGCGATGCCCACATTATTTCTTATAAATGCTTGACTAGATTTTTATTTAAAAAGCTTTCAGCATTAGTGACCTTTTCCTGGTGTTGTTACCATTCTCTTTTTCTTTATGGTGTTTAGAATGGTCACTTCTCCTTGCTGATGCCAAAAACTCCTTCTGCCCATCTTGTTTCTCTACAGCCTCCATCTGAAGAGGGAGTTACCCTAAACACAATTTTGCATTTGCCCCTGTCCTATTGCACTGGGTTTCTCTCCAACCCTTTCTCTGTCAGTGTCTGCCTTAGAGTCCTGTCTTTGACAGCCCCATCCTTTCCAGTTATCAGGTGCTATTTAAAAATGTACTACTAGACTTTCTACTCCTTTGTTCTGATCACTAATGAAAATACTGAATAACTCTGGAGCCAGATTTGATCTCAGTAATTGTAATAATACTTCAATGTTGATAACAAACTTTAGAACTATGCTGCAGTATTTTTCCAATCAGTCACTTACCTATCTGCACCATATTTTACTGCTTTACTTATGGGGGGTGGAACAACCTCTCCAAACAGAAAAAAAAGAGGACTTAAAAAAAAAATAAATACTTTGACATAGTACAACGTCAGATGGATTTCTTTTGAAAAAATTACTTTGTTAAAGGAAAGCAGGCTGACAAAAATTAGTCACTTCTTGGACAAATGATTTTAGCTTTTTGTTCTGTATATGTTTCTTTTCTGTGCCATAAGCAATATAAGTGCTTGAGTTTAGAAAGTAATTATTAAATAGTTACAATACTTAATTCTGCCAAAGTATTTGGGCATAATCAAAAGTAGGTGAGGAACATTGCAACCCCCTGCCCACAGTGACAGCCACATCAGAACACTGCAGCAGGATGATGATGAAAATACTTTTAGGGAACAGATGATGTTTCTGCCTTCCTGAACTGAAGGATGGGCCTTACAGGTCTTACCAAGACCTAGAGATAGAGGCTTGTGTTATTAAATGACCAGCTAGACCTTTTGCTTCTCAGAGTCGACTCCACTGAGCCACTGAGTCATCTTCAGTCTTGCATCTTCTCCTCCATTCAGACTGAATTTCTGTGAACAACTGAAAATCCAGCTGAAAGAGGAAAAGTGGTTTTTTTCCCCCATACCAAAAAGGCTCTGTTGCTTTGCTTGTGTGGGTGTCTGAAATAATACAGGTGCCACATTCATTCTAATCATATTAAGCTATCATTCCATATGCTGCTTTTATACAGCAAAAGCAAAGTTATGTGGTCCTCCTGTAAAAGAATAACCTTTTTTTTTTTTCCTACAACACAGTGCAGTGCTTTTGTCATGATAAGGCTGGAGCCTATTTTATCAGCTATTCTTTGTGTATTTCTTTCAAATTCTGTCCTTTGCTGTACAGATACTCCGTTTGCTTCTCTGCATCAATTGGAAATGTAGGGAAAATTTGCCCCCAAACTCAAGCAGATTAAACAAAGAAATGCAGGGAAGTATTTTAGCCTAGGAGTTTGAATCTTATTTTTCTAGTGCTTGCTCTATTTTTTTTTTTAATAAGTTATGTAGAAAAGAGTCTATTAAGTAGAAATTAATCTTTTGTATCAGTCAGAAGGCAGCACTTCCATACAGGAGCAGCATCTTTGTCCTCTACAGACATATTTAATAGCCATAAATTACATCAGATATGTAATTTTAGCACAATGCACAGTTTGAGTGAGAGTTCAGAACTTCTTTCCCTGTTCCATCTCTCCAGCAAAGCTGACAGAAGAAGTAAAATTGGAAAACAACATCTGAAAGACAAAAAGTAAAATACTCCAAGATACAGGCTAACAAACCCAAATTGCATGATGAGTTATTGCTGCTGAAATACCCTCACAAGATTTAAGATCAAAAAGCATTTAGAAAACACAGAAGCATCTAATTCCATAAATTTAATGGGAATGAATCTATAACTTGGAGAATGCATTACACAATGCTAGCCTGCAAAGGAGGACTTGGCAACCTTAGTATTTTAACATTATTTCTGTGAAGTGAACTAAAAGAAATGGCTCTGCAGTTCTCTTTCAAAGTCATTGTTCTTCCCAACCAGTTCCCCCTTAGAGCTAAGAACAAAATCCAGAAGTGTCAAAATGATACTACAGATAACAACAAAACTGGATATGCAGAAAACACCATTGCAAGTGGCCTAATGAAGTATTCCAATGCAATGGTAACTTTTTGCTTTATATAATGCAGGACACCAAAATGAAGTTTTCCCTTTAAAAACATTAAAATCCAAACTTCTTTTAAAAAATGTCACCTTCTAATGCTAAGAGGTGCTCTCCCTTGTCCTTCCAACCCTATCAAAACCCAGCATATTTTCAGGAAACACTAAGATCCTGGAGTAATGGCCTTCTCCAAGTGTAACAGGAATAAAATTTGCAACCATCTCTAACAGCAGACAGGGATCTGCTCCCCCCTGTTAGCACTGTAACAGCAACAAAGCAAAGCACAGCTTTTGGATCCAAACAGCAAATACAGCTCAACAAAAAATCCATTCCTCTCTCTGCTTTTCAAAGATGCATTGGTTTCTGCTGCTGGCCCTTATCTAGTGCAAAATTATCACAAATCAGCTGTTGTTCAAAAATTAAATGCTTGTTTGGTCAAAAAGATGCTTTATTTGAAATGTCAAGTGTGGCATTATGCTATTCCTGCTCCAGTTTTATCATATTCATACTCATCTGAATTCACATCAACAATAAATTCCAGCACAGCTCAAAAATCAGTTTAGTGATAGCTGGTAACTAATGGCACTGTTGATGAGTTCAAAAATATATATATCCAGAATTTGTTACATCATTTACATAACTACATTATCTTTATGTAAACATTTAAAGCAGAAAGCCTTGAGGTCAATTAAACAACAAGCAAATTGACATCTAAATTCACTGCACAATTCACATTTTAAAAAGGCACAAAAACCTTGGAAGGCCAGAAAAATTAACATACCATCCAGAGCCTGGCAAGCTGTCTGATAATTAGAATGCCTCACCTCAACAGCCTGAACACTGAAATCTCAGTGAAAACACAGAAAGAGAAGATGAAATGAGGGGAATCTTTATAGAGCAGGAGAATTCCAGACTACTATAGAGCAACATTACTCCTTGTGAGGAATCTAGGAGGAATATTTGCCTTCTTTGTTGTACATGTGTAGAGAATCCAACATTAAATCTTTGACCATATTATTTATTACTTCACACCACACAGACCTGTTCTATCAGACAGATGGAAACGAACAGACCTCCTGTTTTCTCTTTATCTCCAAGCTTTCTCAGCACTTCAGAGAATCCTTTAGATAAGGACTCTATTACATTATATTACATGGAAGTGAAAGGGTTTAGGTAAAAACAGTTGGTGCTCTAAACCTGAATTAATTCTTACAACAAATCCAATATTGATTTCTCAAGTGAAACAAAACAGAAGTCTCACCAATCCCAACAGAAAAGAATATACTACAAAAAATGTGGAAAACAAAAATCAAAAGAAAAAACAAAAATAAGAAACAACTCTGAGAAAATGGACAAAATATTACTAAGTCACAAAACTGATTAACTTGATGAAAGGAATGTATTAGAGGTAGAGAAAAAGAAAAGATGTCCATGAGTGTGTCAGTAACATAGCTTGAAAAAAAATTAAAGCACATCTCAGCTGTCTGCAAAGATACATTTCCCTGTAAGGGACAGACAACAGCCTCTGTGTGCTTCTTGGTGCTGTGGCACTGTTAAAAGAGCCCAGAAACTGAAAATTAATATTTTGAGAAAATAATCTGGTTTTTGTAAGCTGGTTCCTGCAGTTATAGGCAGTTCTCCCTCCATTCAATAGGTTTCAATAAAGTGTTTTACCCATAATAATTTTTATAATATCTATGGCAAGGAGACATTTGACCTTTTTCCCCACAAGTGTCTCTCAACCTGTCAGTAATCAAGCCACTTTAACATATAATATTCAACTCCACGTTTTAAAGCAACTGAGGAAATTCCCTATCATTACATAAAATCCATTTACAGCTATTCATACAACCAGACAGCATTAGAGAAAGACTGAAAAATATAAATCATCACTGCCTTAACAACAAACAAAGAATTCCATACAAGTCATTTAGTAAGTGATCAAGAAAGTAAAGATCTGAATATAAAATACCACATTATAATAATTCCTGTGACATTTAATCTATCAGAAAATAGTATTTGTGGCCAGATTCAATTAATAACTAGCATGGTTAAACACACACACACACATACAAATAAAAGGAAGAAATAATTTTAGAAAGAAAAAAAAAGTGTCTTTTTTGTATCATATTTTGAATGTACAGACCAAGAAATGGAAGCAAAGTTCTACCTTATAAACTGTAGGAAAAAATTGCCTGATTGGAACCTTCACAGCAAAGAGCACTGAATAAGTTCACAGCAGATGCAACCACCATGCCCACAGCTCTGTTTTCATCTGAACTATGGGCTACACCTCACTGGTACCAGTACCCGACCTCTTCTACCTACCTCATTTCATTGTTTCCCTGCATGAGTTAAGAAAGGATTATTTAATAACTGTGTGGGGGAGGAGTACAATGGAACATTTATTTTCTAGTTTAGTTGGAACTGAAAATATCTGTAAATTAACATTAAACCATGATCTTTCTAGCATCTAGCAAGAGTTCTTTGTAATTTCACATCTCTGCTTATTCAAATGAACTCCAAGGGGTAGGAAAGCAGAGTCCACGAATTTGTCCTGCAAATAACAACAATTACAGTAATTTTACATGTGTAGACAGACGTATCAAACACAGAACTGTATAAAGAAATTACATATTGCAATAAAAAGATGAAAGAGTATATTTTCAGTTTTATCTTTCTGCTTAAAAGATTTTATATCACATCATGAAAAAAAGGAATTGAGATAGAGGAAGATTTAGGATGTCATTTTGGCTTCTGTTAATTTATTCCCCCTTTCTCTATGAAGCTAAAAGGGGTATATATATTTTAATTGCCAAACAAAAAGACCCAAACCCTACAGCTGGACACATATTCCAAGATCTTCCTTTATCACCTGCCACTTCCTTCATCTCTAAAAGCTTCCTGACCATTTTGAGAACCTTGCTTTTTTGTGCTTTCAGTGGGGATTCCATTCAGATCTTTGTAAAAGAATTGTACTGCATTTAACTGTCTAACTCCAGATTTTGTGAGTCCACGCATAGGTTTTGCTATCTAGTTTTCTCCTTACCCTACTAGTATCTGTTCATCATCTCCAGGTGAATTAATTTTATTTATTACTTCATAAAGTTCACCTATTTTATATCTTGCTACTCAATTTTTTTCTTTGCTCAAACACAAGCTGAAACAGATATCTAGTGCAAGATATTGCACGTGAGCCAAACTGCTGATCTTGGTATTCATGCTGATAGCATAAAAACTTTCCACAGCATCTGAATTCCTATTTTACAGACCAATTAGATGACTTGACAGCTGTTATCATGTATAAACTTCAGTTCTGTATCAGAGCAGAAACTGTGATACTGAATGACAAATTTCAATTCTTAATTCTTCAAACTTATTAATTTTTACATCAGCCTTTTCTGTCCATGTCACCACTGGATGGGATGTAATATAATTTAAGTCTTTTTAAAAAGATGTACACAGAAATCAACACCAAAACTTGATTTTGCCCAAATGGCCACAGGACTGTCCCTGGAGCTCACAGAACAAGGGCTTTGCCCATTTTCCCTACAGAACAGAACCAAGTGGCCGCTCACTACAAACCTTCACTTGGTCTCCACTGCAAATGTAGATTTGCTGTATGTGTGAATATTCCTTCTTTTGTGTCTTAGCTATAACCAGAATCTTCAAAGTTTGATTCCAAACACTGCCAGCTTGGTAAATTCTTTCCCTCTCTTTCTGTGTTTGACCCAGGACACAAAGCACTCCTTACAGAAATGATTAATGATACTTTCAGGTATTAATGCTGACACTGGCACTGATAACTCCCTCTATTCCCAAGAGCTTATAAAAGATTTGAGCATGTAAAATAATTTATGATCACTCCCAAGTTTCAGATTTTACTATGCATGGTGAGAAGAGCAACTTCTCACAAAGGGAAAAAAAATGACATCCCAAAACACTGGTAGTTGGAAAGACCACCATACAGACAGACTGTTTGAACAGGCCTTCCATGTGGTTTCCAGTTTTCTTTTTGTTCCCTTACATAGATAATGCTAAACATCAACAAAACAAAGAATCAAGCAAAGAGGCATCAAAGTAGAAATTCATTCAGTCTCCTTCAGCATTAAACACCTGAAGTTCTCACCATCTTTAACAGGATACACCCTGAACACATGGGTTGGGTTGGAAGAAAAAAACTATCAAAGCCATCCTTCCAGATCCCTTATTCAAGCGACCCATTAAGGCTTCAGGAAATCCCATCTAGACAAGCTAGCTTGAAACTGTCATATCAAGCAGATATTTTATAACCTTGCAATGAAAGAAAAAGGTTGAATAACACACAGGCCAGTTCTGACAGGCTTGGGAATTGGGAATTGTGTGTGGGAGTACAACACCTGTGTTGATATTCCTGGTCTGGAGCTAAAGCATGTTTCATGTTGATGCTCAAGACTACCTGAAAATGTTTTCCTGAAAGTTTGCAACGGATTCTTAGCAGTCCCTGTGTTAGTTCAGCTTCTCTCTTCCTCCACTTTCGCTGCCTTTTTAATCTCACTTTTCTTCTTCCATACACTTTAATTAAACTCACTGAGCTTTTGAAGTTTTCAATTAAATAAAAGCATATCTTGCACACCAGGTGGGCAATTACAAACACTTGCTGCTCTAGTCTGCTGGTGAATTTTTCAAATTAACTTGTCTAGCTCCTATAAGAGTAGGAACACATCATTAGACAACATTCACATTCAAATGAGGCAGTAGGAAAGTAAGGCAACTGCATTTCACTTATTTGTAAGATGTAAACAAAACTGATGGCATGGCCACTTCCAAGTTACTGTGTAAAAGAAGCAAATACAAATAAGGGATGTGGAAGAATTTTTCGGGACTGCAGTATTTTGGCTGTTACATTTAAAGAACTAATGACTGTTTTCCTCTGTTTACTGACAGAATTTTTTACAATAGTGTCAAATGAGATACCTACCAAAAGCAGTTAAATCAAATGAAATTATGACTTCAGTTTAGATTTATTTAAGTTTTGCCCATTATGAAAAGATTTACCTAGTGTTTCATGTCTAATGAGTAAGGATTAAACAAACCAAAAATTAGCAAAAACTGCAGAGTATCAGAAATTCACTGGGCCAACAACACAAGCCCTTTCTGCCAACAGGTAGAAAATCACATTGAATGGACTTCAGTAAAGAAAATTAAGCAGCAAGTTGTTTATGCATTGTTTTTTCCAATACAAAAAAAAAAAAAAAAAAAAAAAAAAAAAAAAAAAAAAAAAAGGATTTAAGCATCTGACCTGGCATTTTTCTTAGATGTCCTGTTAAACCAATTATCCAGCTATTGATACTGAACATTGGCTGATAATTTCAGGAAGAGACAGAAAATTCATGAGCAGAACCTTTTAGTCTCAGTTTCTTCACTCCTGTGAGACTGATCATACCATCTATAAAACTGTTAGAAACAAAGGACTCCAGAGAGATGGCAGTCAACATCCCTGGACAACCAGCTAATATGTTGGAAGGGAAGTGGTAAAAAAAGCTGACATTTGTGTAAACACATTCCAGCTCTTGAGACCTGCAATCCTGTAAGGATGTGCATTTCTCTGGAGGCTGGACATGAACACAACATCTCAGTGAGGCAACAAGACCATAGCACTGAAAGACTAATTTAAAACTGAAATGAATATACAATTTTCATGGGTATGTAGGATGTAAGGATAGTGATTAAGGGCAAGTCTGCAAAAGAAAAAAAAAAAAAAACAAGGGAGAATAAAAGCAATAAATTAAGCAAGCTAACTGTACCAAGCAAGCTAACTGTACCAAACAGTAGAGGCAAAAGAAGACAGAGATGATAAAGCAGTGATGACACTCCATTTGCCTCTCTGCAAACTGCTCGGTCTTGTTACTGTTTGGATCTACAAATGGCACCAACAGAGAAGCAAATCTGTGTGGATCCCAGAATCCAGTCCTACTGTCCAAAGCCCTGTACCTGGAAACAGCTTCTCAAGTGGCACAGCAGAATTCTTTTGACTTCCCTTCCTGTTGCCTTCCCAGATTGCATAATCAATAAAATGCAAAGATTAACACTGATTGCAACTGTGAAATTGGCTTTTAATGGCAATGAGGGACTCTGCAATCAATTGGAGTTATAAGCAGCTGCTCTAAATTAAGCAGTGTGACAGCACAGCTGAAGTTTCTCCACACACAACCAACCTGTATTAGCAATGTTATCCCCTTAAGTAGAGAGGAGCCTTTCTCAAGCTGCTGCAGTAATTATAAATACCTCTTGTACTGGGAACAAATTTACTTACCAATACTCTCAAAGAAGTTCTCTAAATCTTAAAAATAGGTGGCTAAGTTAAGTGGTCATTCAGGCAGCTTATCTCATTAATCACAAGGAAGGAAAGAAATTATGATTTACATTTAAAACCAAAATTGGTTTTCCCTTAAAGGCCAAAACAATTCACTTTAAATCTTCAAAGGAAACAGAAGATTGAGACAGTTTGTAATAGCTTCACACAAACACCAAGGTTTGAATGTTGATTGCAGTTGGCTTATGTGACCACAATTTTTCTTTTCCAAGTTCTCTGCACTGGATAGTTAAGGAACAAATCTTGTCAAAGCACAAAATCTTTTTTTTGTTGTGTTTTGAGGCCCTTCTGGTTGAACAAGGTACATTTCTCCCACAATGCCTCTTTTTTTTTTAAAGCACTTCTTTACATGTTAAAAAAACCACAACAGTTTTCTAGGAAAGCTGGATGATCTTATTTGTGCCTAGCTATCCAGACAACACCCCAAATGGCCAAACAGGTAAGGTCTACAAAGCTAGAACTTCTACTAGAACTATGATGTAGCCTCACCTTCACATAATCTTTACAGCAATATTGTTTAATTTTGGTACACTTCCCACAAACTTGCTTTCAGCTAATTCATGTCTTCCTATATGGTCTCCCTGAATTTAATGGTAAAAAGATTCTCTGTATCCCTGAAATGTGATTATATCTACCCAGTTTGTCAAGAAATATACCTATAGTCCCGCTGTTATTTGTGCTTTGTATGGATCTTGCATATGGAACTTTCATTGAAATGCATAGAAATATGTTACAAAAACAAAGGAAAGGTCCAAAAATCTACTTACAAATACTTTCATACCTAATAATAATTTGCTGGTGGAGATGTACCCAGAGTCAAATTTTTAAAGGTATACAACCTGTTGAGGATGTGGTAAAGATAAGGACCCATTCTAACATTACTGAATTCTGGTTTAGGAGAAGAAGCAGGATGATACACAAAACACCTTTTTTCTTTTTCTTTGCTCATGCCATCTAATCATTGATATCTATATCATGCTGCTATCTATATCATCAGACTACTTTCAATATCTATCCTGATACATTTCACAGAAAGTTATTTTACACCTTTGCTGCATACCCTCATCCAAGCAAAATGGCAAATCTAATAGAAGGTAGTTTTAATTTAATAAACACAATACAATTTCATAAGAAGGTATCAAATGGGCTTAAGATGATCCCCACAGCACTATATTGCACTTTACATCACCTGATTTACTCCAAATACTTCTAATGTAAAGTTGTATAAATTTTGTGGAATAGGCACATTGATTAAAAAAATGTTTTAAACTTTTTCTAACCCAGCCCCAATTGGCTGTTACAACACCTTCATTTGCCCTCTTCAGATCACCAAGCTTCTAGAGGCTCTAGCTCAAGTTCTTCACATGTCAATCACCCGATAATAGTCTGAACTTTAATCCTTAGGCTCTGCAACTTTAAAGTAATGTTAACTGCTACTATGGGAACTTTTGGGAGGTGCACTATGATTTGTGCTGAATCTATCCAGATGGGTGAGGAGTCACCTCAGTGCCAATCCTCAATCACTTACGTATCTTGAGTGTCCTCAAAACAAGGGTTAGGCAACACTCAGGTGGGCAGTATGCAGTCCCTGAGCTGGGCTTAATTTCTGTCCCAAGAGATAAGCATCAAGATTGATATAATTGTGGGTGCATACAGAAATACCAAAGGAGTAAGAAAGATTTACTTTCTCCAGTGTTTCTAACTATATTTAAAGAGTCAAATTCTATTTGCTTCATAAAAGCAGCAAGGGATGTACAAATCATGCCAAAAGCAAAAGGAATGGGTTTTTTCTAATCAGCTCAAATAAGACCCTAAACCTATGGAAGAGAAATTTAGACTTTGGGTTGGTTTGGGGTTTTTTCCTAAATGGAGAGAAAATTTCAGTCCTGACTCCTCCCAGTAATATAAATATTACTTCATTTGGAGAACACTTGAAGTGCTAAGGAATAGACAGCCTTATAAACTGGCTAAAGCTTCAGCCTTGTACTCATTCTCTTCTCACAAAAAGTTTTTCAATTTTTCCAGCAATAAGTAAGACTTGTTTTTAAATATTATCTATTTTGAACTAATTATTTCCTGTTTGATTTTCTGAAGGTTTCAGTCAGCATACACATTCGTGCTACATTCTTCATTTCAGTTCTAATCCTTTCTTCTCTATTTCACATTTAAAAGTATGTGCCAATATAGTTTAGCATTGTTATCCTAATGCCTCTAGCCACTTTTTACAAAGAAGGATTAAATTAAATAACTCCTCCTATGTTTATTTGTATTTTAGCTGAGATTTCGTGTGAGAAAACTACTGGGAAAGACTCTGAGTTATACTTTACTTCATACATTGAGAGTTATATTTCTTTTCAGCACTTACCCATTACATTGGAGCGAATTCAGTTACTGTCTTGATGCATATTATAGTCACAAAGGTTAGATATCTGGAGTTATTAAGTCAAGATAACATACTTTAGGGGAAAAGAAACTGTAAAAAGTACAAACATTTACAACACACCCCTTTCCATGGGACTTGATTTTGAGTTTTCTCTCATTGCTGGTGTCATGAGTTTAAAGGCAGAAAGGACTCCATGGCAAGACAGGGTAGGGAGGCCACTTGTTCTCAAAGGCACCTTCATACAGAGTTTTGCACCTTTATAGATTAAGACTGCAGCAGAATAATTGTGGAGATAAGGGCTGTATTAGATTGGCACTAAATAAACAAAAGCACTGCCAAAATGCTATCTCATCAGGACGTAATAAAGAGCAAACCCCTCCTGAACATTTCCTAGGGCTCCTATTTTTAATGGATTTCAAAAGAGAATCAACATGAGTATAGCTAAAAAGAAGTTAAAACTCACTTGGAAGCAGCTTAGAGATTTCTCACAGACAACATGCAAGAGGTCACAGAAAATCCTTTGCCTCATATTCACTAAAGAACTTTGAGGCCCAAGTACTTATTTATGCTGCTTTTATGAAGAATGTAACAAAACTTTCATCTAGCTCTAGTCTTTAGGCTACACACTGTGATCACATTGAAGGGAAGGTGGTCTGGATAAAAACTGATTTGTTTTTGCTTGCAGACAAACATGCCACAGTGAATAAAAGCTTGAACATATTAACATTTCTAGCAGAATGTTAAAAAAAAGCTGAAGAAAATAGAGACTATTCATTCCATTAGGAGCTCAGCAGCTGATAACAGCACATACAGAAACAAGAAATCATTACTAAAACAAAACACAATTAAAGCAATTAGAAGTTACTAATTCTGCACCAGAACAATATTTGAAATGCATGGGAATCTGTGATGGGTTTGTTCCCTCATTTGCTTGAGAAGATGAACAAGATCTTGCAAAGTAATGAAGCCAGGAATAACAAATGATAGTCTGAGACCACGTGAAGGAGTTCTGTGTAGACTTCCTGGTAATTATGTGGAAACAAAAGAACTTTATTAGAACCTGCTAGGAAACGTTTGATGGATTTACAGGCTACTACCACGTAAAGAGAAATTGGTTATTCCTCATTTAAATAATGCCTGTTCTCTTCCTTTTGAACAAATGAGCTCTCTTGAACTACAGGTTATGTGAAGCAATAGGACCAGGCTGTGTGCTGCAAAGGCAGCGTATTCTGCCAATGTAATTGATAATTCAGCAATAATGCAGAGTAACTGAAAGCTGCAAATAGCTTTGGTGTTGGCAATATTAGATAATAGCAATATCAGACTGATCTCTGAATCACATATGTGGCAGGAAGAGTTGTTAAAAGATCATAAAAATAACTAAAATATAATTATCATGAATGTTCAAGTCTTCTGATTTAACTAGCCTGCACCTGGTTTTACTACATCAAATTCCTTTTAATGTTTTATATATTAAAAGCAATTATGAGTTCACAGGCAATACAATGGGGGGGGGAAAACTATCAGAAGTGAATTTTATCACTTTTCTTACAGTAACAACACTTACAATGCTTACATAGATCAACACCTGCCTTTCACAGCATTTAGATTAGACATCAACTTCTGACTGAAAAGAATGGTAGAGACATGATGATCATGGAATACTTTGAGAACTGAGTACCTAAATGACAAGTTGGCAAAAGAAGCAGAAAGAATTTATAAGCAAAGCCTTGCTGTACCATGATCTTCACTATAAAGACACAAGAAACAGCTCTGCTCATCAACTCTGACATCAGGTGAGGAATGGTATGGGAAGTGAAGAACACATAATCAGAGGCTGCAATGTCCTTTGCAACCCAAGTATACATAATTCAAGGCATAAACTGTACCTAGCATTAAAAATTTTCCTTGGTCCTAGAAAAGATCCTGTTGGATGATCCTGGCCACTGCGCTGCTTTCTTCCACACTTTTGTGGGACAGGACCAAAAGGCCATTTATCCACATCTCCCATTTCCAGACACATCCTCTTCCAAGTCATGCCTGTCCACTCGTGTCACTAAGGTTATTTCTCTCTGCTCACCCACCCTTCAGACAAAAACTGAGCTCACACAATTCCACTGCAGTGCCATACAAAAGCAGCAACAGGAACAAAATGAAACCCACCTTTTGTTTATATTAGCCTTCTTCCTCACCCCTGCAATGCAATGCCAAACATCCTCTAGCACATGGTAAAATCACATCCAGGCAACAGCTCAACAGGGTTTCCATCCTCCACCAGTTATTTGGCAGCCTGCTGTGCCCATGACTGATGTGCAAGGTGGTCCCAAGCTGTGGTAAAGCCCAGCAGGCAATGGGATCTGACCAGTAAGTCCAACTGGCTTCCTTTTTAATGACACAGGATTAAAATTCAAGCTGCAATGGATTCAACAGCCACTTAAAACTCAGGCTGCTGAGATCCTCAACACTTTCTATTTTAAAACAGACACTAAATGAGAAGGAAGTTTCATACAGAGCCTGCCTAGCATGAGCCTGTCACTGAGACACAAGTTTATGAATCATCTCAAGTGTTATGCTATCTACAGACCACCAGCTGGAGTGAAAAAATCTTTTGACTTCACAGTAAAGAACAGGTATTTAAACAAGTGCTTCTAATAAAAGTAGTCCCATAAGAAGTATCACATTTACAAAAGGCAAAAACCCAGAGTTCCAAAAGGCTGATAAAAGTAATATTAAAAGGTACCAGTACAATGACTCCAAATTAATGTCCTGGATAAGATAAAGAAAGCAAAGACAATGCAATAGAAGTCCTGTCAAACAAGTATTGACATGGCTATTTTTCAGTATCAATTAAAAATTACTGTTCTGTATGCCAGGAAACACCAGCTACTCATAGTTGGAGCCTGGCCATAACAGATTTTGCAAAAACTAACCTTGGGTTTTAAAGCTAGAAGAAATTCTTTCCCCAACTCCTCTTGCTTGAGCAGGCTATTAGAGATGACAGGTGGCTTCTCCATCAGAGGGAGACAAAGAAGCAAAATACCTTTACTGAAAGGCAGGAATGCTGTGCAAGAGAGAGCCCCATGACAGGCACTGTCACCAGCTGGGGAGGCTTTGAGGACAAAAGGAACAGAAGAATAAACGTGGAAAATATAAGATGCCAATGGATTATTTCCCCAATAACCTTACTCTCTGCCTCCCTAAACCCTCCTATATTCCTATATAAAACATGGATATTTAATACTGGAAAAAATTGCCTCTATTTACATTTCTTTCATCAGCCTGGCACACGCTGTGAGTAAGATAATACAGAAAATTAATACATTTTCCTACTGCCAGATGTGACCTGGGTTCAGAAACACCTTGGCTACAAGTTCTATCAGCTCTGCAGGAATTCTTTATTTTATTTTTGAGTGACTTAAATAATCCGAAAATTATTTGCATCCCCAAATTTTCAATCACTGAATGGTTGGAGGCCAATTAGAGAATTATCTTTCCTGCAGGGAAGTATTCACACTTGTTATGCATTGGCAGGTTCTGCTCACTGATAAAAGTAGTTTGGTTCTAACAAAGTATGTTTATAAATGCATGGGTTTGGAAAGGTTGGAGTTGCCCTTGGTCTGTGGGTTATTGATACTAAGTACTAGGCAAGAGTCATAGTTGTGACATGGTCTTTAATGCTGTCCTATATCACGGTACATTTTGCAAATAAAACTTAGTTGCAAATAAGAAGTTTTTAAAAACAAAAGCCAAAAAAAAGTTTTTTGGTGCTTATATAATGTTGCTGAAGTTTTGATTATATCATTCCATCAAAGTTAACCTTTTCTGTAAGCATTCTGGGGGAAAAAATAGTAAACTGAAGTTCTCATCTAGTTTTACTGAGTGAACCCTGGAGAAGGTTCGGCATGAAGTGGTGGGGAAATAAATATACATATATTTATTTATTATGTATGTATATATATTATAGTATATATTATATTAACTATATATTATATATTATATATATATAAGCTATATATATTATAATATATAATATTATTCTGTAGCACCCTCAGACTTCAAAGACTCAGAGAAAGCATTCAATTTAATCTTTTGACAGAGATCAGTTCAGAGATCTGTTTCACTGTCTGCCCTAGTAAAAGAGCTTTATGTGATCTAAGATGGCATATTCTAATAGAAAAAAAAAACCTGCCAGAATGATGAACATTAAAATAAATGAGGAGTGGGACTGAGGTGGAATTAACATTCCATTCCTCATAAAGACAGATCACAAATGATGAGAAGGTTGATCACTCTGGGGAATTGAAAGATTTGAAGCAAGATAACAATAGTAGCATTTAGCAAAAAGAAAAGAAATATGTAAAAACATGGACAACATTAATATAGTACAAGGAAAAACTGATACTGTCAAAAATAGTCTCAGAACATTATGATGAGGAGCAGTTGTGTTTTACTTCTCTAAAATAAATGCTATCAGTGGCATTATTAATTGGTAATTAAGTTGTTAATTAAAAACCACTTTCAGGTGTTATGTCGGTCTGTATTAATTCTTATAACAAACATATGACCCAAGGAAAAGTCCTGAACCCACACTAGACAAGAGGAGAAGTACATCAAGAGCTGAATGGAGTGGATGTCTCATTGTTTCAGACATACTGGGGAGCTGATAGTTTTGCATTCCTTCCTTTGTACTGGGCTGTAAGAAAATATCCAACAAAACATCTCCCACATTAGACAGAAACACTGTACACACACTCAGAAGCTTTCTGTGAAGCATCCTGTCTACAAGAAGCAGGCTAATAAATAAGCAAAATTCACAAACATCCTCAGTCTGTAATTGAATTGATGCTTTCACTAACACAACTATTACAAAAGAAAACTCTGTAATGGTGACAGCAATATTAGTCATTAGGAACTTCGGATTAGCACATCTACAGTTAGACTTATGGAATAAATGCCTCCAGGTACTGTTGTCTACCTGATCTCTTCATGTGGTTACTGGAAGATTATGCTTGATTACATAAGAAAATAATGATTTATCAAAAAAAGTGAAACTGCAGGCAAATAATTTGTTTCTCAAACTTAGCAGGGTATATATTCCCAAGTACCAGACACAAGATGATGAAAGAATTCATTCTGCATTAATTGCAATGGATAACCCATCACTCAGTGACTTGGAGTGCTTGTACCAGCCTCCTGCAACCCCATGACACAGCATAAATCCACCACACTTTTTACCAATTCCCAAATACATATTAACATAAATACCTGTTCAGCAGCTTCGTTTTTATTAAGTGAAACCACAGAAGAGGAAGACATCAGTGTGAAGAGAACAGTTTATTAATGAAAGAGATCAAACTCCAGTTAGGAGATCCTTGCAATACTAATTGCACATTCTTCAACAGATCAGTGGTCACGTTTTATGAACATTCTAGAAAACTGAAAACTTGACAGTGAATCTCAGGTTGCTGGAATGATAAGAACTGTAGATCAGCCATTTGACTTTTGGCATTTATAAATAAAAATAAATAGACATGATATTCTTAATAAGCATAACTTGATCTATATCCTTTTTATACAGAATCAAAAATCAAGAGAAAAGCATGCAGAATATTCATTTAAGTAACATTTATCTGCACAAAAAGAAGCTGCATTCAGTGGCCCAGTTAACATTTTCAAACAAGGCATCATGACTTCAGAAAGCAATGCCAAGTGGCTAACATGCAAGTCACAGCAGTTTACCATCTGCTTTGAGAAGATTACAGAGGTAGAGCAGAAATGATTAAAAAACTGGTGAAACAAATTTTTAAATGCAGCAATTTTGACCTTAAGTATTTGGGCAATTATTACAAGTCTCTGTCAGACCTGACTGTCTCATTTCTAACGTTCAAGGTCCTTCCTCTGCTTAGTTCTGAAAAATGCCTCTAAGAGAACGTACATAGTATTATTACATAGCCAAAAATAATGTTGTAGAAGAACTAATTAATTGCTCTTTTCACTTCTCTATCACTAGCTCAAGACTTACAGGGCTGAATTCTCTCTCACTTTACAGTACAGAATAGGCAGTAGATTTGTACTCCTTTGCCTTATAAATAAAGGCCAGGTAACATGCCAGAACAGAATCAGGTTTTTCACATCTGTGAAAAGTAAAAACATTATCCTGACCTCAGAAAATTGGCCAGTTCAATCATATTCCAAGAAATCTGCACATGCTGTACTTGCACATGTTTGTAATTTAAACATGGCAGCTGCAAGAAAGTGAGCAAGGCTCTAAGCAGCAGCCAGGCAGCACAGGCTCTCCAGAAAACTTGCCAGCTAAGCAGGGAAGGTGAGAGGTTCCTGCAGTTTTACACCAAAAGCACTGAACAACAGCTGAAGGTACCTGGGAGAACGTGAAATTCCCCACAGCCCTCCACAGTGAGCAGCTCATCCCCTGCTTTCTCACCTCTGGCATGCTCAGGGTGCACACATCCTTACACGAGTTCATTTTAAATCATTATTACAATTATTGATCTCCTTTCAGAAGTTCACCTGTAAATAAGTGTGTGCTCCTCCGTAAGCACTGTGAGGAAATGAAACCTTGCACAGAAGTAACAACATTCTGGCTCTATAAAACATGATTTTGGAACTGTGCTAAAGGAGCTTCTGTAACTGCTTGAACGCTGCCTGTTCTAATAAACTAAAGATGGTACAATTCACACATAATTGCCAGGTTCATTACATCAAATCTTATAAATACCTCATTACACTGCTTTACAGAAAATGCTCTTTAAATCTGCCTGCACTGCAGACTCTACGACTACTCAGCTATTGTGCTCAGAAGAGGTGAGCACCCAGCATCCCCAGCCAAGAACATGGGATCGGAAGCAGTACAGCAAAAAACCAAGTAACTGCACAGAATTTACACTGGAGTTTCTCTGCATGGCAGCCTAAGGACTTCAGCATATTGAGTTTGAGTCGTGGTTGCCAATGGTTCACTCCTTTAGTAGAACCCCTGGTTCTGGTAATAGGAAGTGGAAAAATGGGCAACAAAAATAGCATGAAAGCAGCTACAGCAGAAGTCAGCTCCATAAACCTTGTATTTTAGATGGGAAAATAGAGCTAGATTGAGATTTCACTATTCCACACAGTAAATAACACAGCTTATTTGGTCCTCAAGCCTCCTACAGAAAGGAGACAACAAATCAGGCACTGCTCAAAAGTGCTTTACATTTTTGTATTTGGTTCCAGCCTACTTCACTATAGCATCATGCATTCAGAACTGATACAACACTCTTCTTCCACGTTTCACTCCCAACCTTCCTTCGTTAGCTCTCCCCCCCAGTTAGCTAAAGATATATTAAAAAATTATGGCCAAAAATTATTAGAGGTTCCACCTTCTATGTTCATTGAATGATGCAGACTATTGGAAAAACACAAGTATCAGGTTTAAAAGCTGTGCTTTTTGTTAAAGAGTAATGACGGGGAAAGAAGGCAAGATTTCAGGTTTCATTTCCTTTTACTAACAACTTTCTTTACTGTTTACAGATTAAATACTGTAATTTTTATGCAAGTGTTTTATGTATAGAACTAGTCTTTAAAAATGGGTATTTGTGAAAAAAGATTAAAGCTAATAAATAGTGATAGTTGAGATAAGGATTATGCTCTGAAACTGAAATCAATGATTCAAGCATGCTCACAACTATAAAGTTACATATAACAATTTTTCAGTTAAGATACAACACTGCAAAGAAAGTCCATACATTAAACCACTGAAATAAATATTTTTTAAAAATAGTAATTTTAAATTATATAAAATTTAAATAATTATGGCAGATACTCAAGTTTACCTTGATAATCCACCTATTACATGAGATCAGTTACCATCACCCAACTGGTGAACAAGACTCACAAAATTCCTCTGCCCTTCTGATAAACTTTCTGTACGTTTTCCTAAATATGTACCCCCTGGGAACTTATGGAAGGCAGCCAATACATTCATTATCAGAACACAAGGCTATTAAAACAAACTCAGTGATAGCTGTCAACAAGAAATTCCCATAAAGTTCTTGCAATATTTAAATAAATATTTAAAGAACTTCAGTTGCTGTGTCCACCTGGAAGTTATAAGGAGCTACATTCTGTACTTGGAGGCTGGAAATAAATGCCCAAGCTGTTCCAGTTACAGAGAGAATTAAAGTGCTTACAATACTCATTGACTTCTGAAGCCAGATCCTTTTAGCTTTTCATGTAAAAGATACAAAATACACTGCTGAGTAACTGACTTTGGTGCAATTACTTTTACCTACATTAATTTTCTGTAGCAGGAACACAGCCTCAACATTCTGTTTGTACTACAACAGCTACAGCTAGAAGAGCAGGGGAAAATCACAGCCTGGAAAGTTTAAGTTGAAAAAACCCCGAAAAGGGGGGGTTATGAAAGGCAATACTCAAACTTTAAGAAACTTTTTTAACATCCAGTTCTATGTTATTTTCCTTCTTTAGGAACAAAATGCTCCTATACCATTTGCAGTCCCTTGTAACAGGCCACTTACATCCACATTAATACACAGTTTCATAAGGGTACTTTAAGGTACTTTTATATCTATTTTAAGTAAAGGAAGGATTATTTTAAACAAGGAAAGCATAGGTGGATTTCTGAAGCCCAGAAACACATATGGTAGGAACAGATGAATTCTAGGTGAAGGAATAGAGGACATATAAGTAACCTGCAGAGCACGACTCAAATACCAAACTACTTTAGATGAAAAGTTGGGTTTTTTGTTTAAAAAAACAAAACCAAAAAAACACCCCCAAAAACCCAAAACAAACAAAAACAAAAAAAAAAACACCCAAACCTGACATGTTCTATTTGTTTGGTATTGGTAACTCAAAAAAGATGGCTGGTTTTGGTGACATTGGCTACTGGAGGGGAGAGTTTATTAATGCAAGGCAAAGTTGGACAACTTTCTAAACCTGTACCTTCGTGCCAAAGGTGTCACCTAAGCAATTCCCTTTTCCTACATTTGCTTGAGAAAACCATCTCCAAATCACTCTAATCTGACCTACCACATAAGTACAGGCTAAGTGCAAAAGGATGTCATTCAGTTCATAAAGGCAGTAATTCTGATTTTACTCTATATTAGACTTTCATGCAAACTTGGGCTGAAAAGGTCTTGAGCATCAAGTCCAAGGGTTAGTCAAGGGATATTTTTAGGAAAAGCACATGTTAATATTAATTTCATTACTAGTTCTACATGATGTCTTAAGACAGACATGCCTCCTATGGGGTGTGCTCAATAGTGCAGATACTAAAGCAGATTATGATTAAATCTCTCCCCAGCATAAATAAGAAGTAACACCTGTCAGCACTGAATAATCTCTTTATTGCAATGTTTCTCTGTCTCACAATATTGTTTTAATTAGTGTTTACTAGAGAGGCCTGTGAGCTCTAGCAAAGCATGGTCACACAAGATGGCTTCTTAAAGCATCTACTTCTACTTAATAATTATGGTGATACACTGAACACTATGCAGGACACTCCACACATTCCTTAGGATATTATCTTTGTTTTTAGGAGGAAGTTTATTTTTTCATTTTACTTAAATATCTGCAGTATAAACCAATTTTACATACTCATAGAAGCAGGGAAGATTAAATTTAATCCATGCTTACATTTCATAAGCTTACACTGTTCAATAAACTCCAAACTTCAGATAAAATTTGTGCTTTCCACACATGCTCTCTGTCCTTGCTTGATCCCCAAATATATCCCCAAACTTTGAATCCCAGGAAAAGAACACACAAACAACAAAAGTTATTTTTCACTCTTGAGCAGATAATAAAGAAGAGCAGAGCTTATAAAGTCTTCTTCTCCTAGGAGAGGCAGTAATTTGATTTAGCTAACCTCAAAAAAAAAAAAAAAAAAGGAGTAAAGAAGAAATTGCAACTCAGGTGGGTTTTTTCTTCAGGTGTTTCCTGGAATTACTGAACATTGTACTTTACTTCATAAATTAGGGTTTAATGAGTAAGCCTGATCCTCTGTAGCCTGTCCAAGAACTCATTTTGCCTAAATTCTTGGTATCACATGAGTAGATGATTAGACAGAAGTAAAAAAAAGAAAGAGGGGCTGGAGAGCTCTACTTTCACAAAAATGTTAGCATAGCATTGTAAATGTTAGCATAGCATTGTATCAGCTACATTTCAGGATATTCTCATTCATTTAGAAGCTTTTGCATTGAATGTTTTCAAATTTGGAGTTTACAAAGAACATTTATATAACTACTTTTAATATATTTTTCTGCTGCATCCCTCAAGTCACAGGTTTTTTTATGGTACGCTACTCATAGTAGAGCTAATCTTGAATCATATCGTAGACTGAATCTTTTATTACAGAAGCTTTTCTGGATTTAAGTTGTCAGGCAAAATAGATTTTCAATTCACACTTTGATGATGTAGAAAAAAAAAAAAAAAAAAAAACACGACCAAATAACTTGATTTAGCCTCTTACTTTTTCTCTGCAAACATGGGCAGTTTGTGCTGCTCTGGATTAAAAGCATACCTGAAAAAATGTCACAGCTGAACCAGTTACCTTGAGAAAAATGGAAGGACACAAGTTTCTTATAGGTATATGTAAACACATTTTCTTTTCTCTCTAAAATAAAATCTAAAAAAATAGTGGAACCTTTCTGCCTTTGTACAAAGGATTTTATCCCCTTTATACAGCACTTTGTGTTGAAATAGCCACTTTTAGAACTCAGAAAAAGGGGTAGAGAATAAGCTGCCTCTCAAAAATAAAACTTATCTTTCTGATTTTCAGCATAACTCCATTCTAAAAACCTTAGCCAAGGGTAGTACATTAGCTTCAAAACTAGCCCTTGATTTGCAAGCTTGACCCAAGCCTTTCCATTCACTTCTTTTCACTATCTTTCCGGTGACAATATTGTAGCCCTGATCCACATAAAACAGAATTTTCTCCTCACCTGAATTACATAAAGCTGCATTTTAAATGTGTTACAAAGCTGTGCTGAATCAAGAAGCAGACAGCTTTACCCAGAGGCACAGAAGGTGGTACATATGCTTCTGCTCATGTAAGGTGAACGTGGTCACACACCCTATGTTCACAGATCATATTTAAACTGAAGCACAGAGCAGCGAGGCAGAAGTTAGGAGGAGAGTCCCAGAGATGGGAGTCTCTGGTCCATGGAAGATAAAGCTGCTTCATACCTTCCACCAAACACATGCAGATTCAGGCTCTGTAAAGTAAATCTCTTCACCATTTTCAATACTGAAAAGAGGGGTTCTATGCTAATGTTTCAATATTTATGAAAACAATAAAATAATGAGATTAAAATATTTTCCTAGCAGTTTACCAAGTTTTACAAACATCAACACCCACTTGCTTCTATATTTTATAAATATCAATATTTACCAACACCATGACAATAATTCAGTGTCAGTCATCTCATCAGTTGCATTTGGCTGATGATACACAAGGTATTAAAAAAAACCCTCTACACTACCACCTACCAGGATGTATTAGGTGCTGAATTTTCTTAACCTGCTATCAAAAGGAACTCTGCAGGAGACCTTCAGTCACATTTGACTTTTTAACAAGCTGCCTGCTACAGGCACATAATGCTAGAGCAATGGGACTTGTAAGAACACAGGGCACAACCATCACTCCTCATTATACTTAAAAGCACCCATAGCAAAGCCAGAGGTAGCAGCTTCCTCTCCTCAGACACAGCACACAGATGGCCAGGGTAAGTTTTATCCTTATCAGGGGCCACACTTTGTTTCTGGGACAATCCCCATGGGTTGAATGGTTGATGTAACTTGCACTAAATCCTTGCTTTTTCCTGCTATCATCTCTCTTGCGACTGTAACCCACCCAGGCACAGGACCCATATCCACATTTACCACATGATATATGAGGAGTCAACACCTACTGCCAGGACCACAACTCATCCAGACCTCACTTCAGCACAACACATCAGTAAGGAAAGAAAGCTGAAGGACAAATCTTTATTTATCATAAGACATAGCCTGGGGGTAACTGCATGAGCACTGCTGTACAAAGAGAATAAATGACAATACCACAACACAAAATAACTCTTAGTTACAACAGTATCCACAGGCTGCTCCTTTGTGCCCAAATCACAATGTGAGCCTCTGCCAGGGATGCTGCAGCAGCTCTAGCACCAACAGGAATCTCATACAGATTTTTAAATTAAAAAATTCATACCTCTGAGGGTGGAAGACATCTCCAAATCCACCAGTCCCAATGCCTCTCCTGAAAACCTTTCCCTAGGTCAGAACTCCACTGAATGCTCTTATTCACCCAGGTTTTAATCCTTAAGAGGAGCCAAAAGCCCCCACTGTGTTACCTCATCAGGTTTCCCAGAGTCAGGTGAGGAGCAGCAGCATTCCCACCCCCCTTGTACCCAGCCCTGCTCCCAGCTGTTCTCCATCTCCCACTTAACAGGGCTGCTCACAAGGCACAGCTGAGGCTGGGCAGCAGATTGGCCACAAGTCAGAGGTAAGAAAGGTCACCAATAACATTTTCCCTCTACAAAAGGCTAAATATTTAAACAAAACACCTGGGGGCAAGGCCAGCCATCTCCTGAGCCCAGAGCACGGGCTACCAAGGTGCTGAGGGGAAAATGGTTTCAACATGAAGACATGGGTTTTAATTTTAAAAGGTGATTTATCTTCCCAGGTTACACATTGCATAGAGCAAGCAAGAGGGAAAAATAATATATCTCCATAATAGTATTTTATTAATGATAATAACTGAAACATATCAAAGCTTTCTTGCATAGAGGCAAATACCCTTACACATCCACACAGGGAGGATTTTTCCAACATTTGGTGGTCATATGGACCTCTTGATAAAACATCAGTAAATGTTACATGAGCACTGAAATGGATGATATGTTCCAGTGTTATAATACTAGGTTTTTTGCACAGTTCTTTTATCATGTAAGAACACAGCCAATTCATATCAGAGGATAAGAATGCTAAACTACGGTTTTCTTTATAAAAATATGGGATATTTAATAAAACAGGAGATGTAAAACATTTCCTTTTCCATTAATTTTACCTAAAATCTGGAAACACTGAGATGTAATACTCACAGAACTATAATTTCTGGAAACCAAAATATAATCTGGAAATAAGTTTATGAATGTAAGCACCTTTGTGCTTAAATAATAGCTTAAAAGGATGAGCTGGAGCAGAGAAAAGAAGTATGGATGCAGTGATGTTTAGGGTACATTAAACATACAGACTCAGCAGCTTTAACAAACAAGGTGAAGTTTTGAAGCCTTTTCTGATTTGGGACACCACACTGCTCCCTAGTGAGAAGGAGGGAGGAATTAGGATCTGTGCTCTTGCACTATCAATATGCAGTATGTTGTGTTTGATGGTTGTGTACAGTAAGTTCTACAGATAGTAAATATACCACTCCAACAGCACAGGGAGGGAAGCTTCATACCCATAGTGGTGTTTTAAACCATGGATTTTCTTTCTGCCCAAAGTCAATGAGTTCACATTTATTTGTGTCTATAATGAACACATAAACTGGAAGTTCTTGTATCCAACTCTCAAAAGCAGGAAAATATTTTTAAAATTTATATTACCTTAAGAGGACAAGTTACAGAATGTTTCACCATGTAGAAGACTTGCCAAGAAAATGCAAGTAACCAGAGACATATGAAAGTACTTTGCTTTAAATGTAATGTTTGATAACAAAAGCTGAAACTACTAATCAAAGGACACCAAAGACAAAATGCATATACACAAAAATAATTAATATGAAAATTGTTCCTTTATGAAGACAAAGTTTCATGAAATGCAATTAGATTCCTACCAATTGCTACATTAGAAGCATAATAGTAAAATAGAAAACACATGCAGGAATAAGAACACAAGGACCCAATAAGAATTCTTATTTTACTCTTTTTCACAAAAACTGTTCCTTACTTTATATTAATCAGTTACGAGGCAGACAGAAAAAAATGACAAGCCAGGAAGATAAGACTGAGATTTTCATCCTCATTCTCTTTGGTTCTGTTACTGTTATCATCCCCATACTATGCCTAGAGGCTGTTTTCTTCCAGTCCCTGCTCTTCCTCAGGCCCATCTTCTTCTCTAGAAAACACTCCTTAAATCTAGAGTGTTTGGCTTACTTGGCTTACATGCTCTTTGCCACATATTCTACAGTTTTAAATAAACCACAGAGGGAATCCCAGCAGAACTTTCCTCTAGTGGCTGTGGGGGAGAATGGGCAAAAATAAATCCAAATAAATAAAGCCTGAGCTTTAGGAGTCTCCATTCCATTTCTTGCATTCATAGACTAAAAGTAAGACAACTTTGATAAACAACTTCTTCTGCATATATCACATTAAACTTCCCCCTTCAATTAAAGATAGCTTTTGCGGTTTGTGGCTTGACAGTCCAGTAAATCTGGCTTTAAAGCTGACAGTGCTGGATCAAAATCAATACAGTCATGCAAGATAAAGCACTGATCTCACATAGGCTCAGCCTGCTCATTTAAATTCATTCTGAAGGATTCATGGAATAGTTTTATACTAACCACCTTTCTGCTGAGTAAGGTGTCTCAGTAACACTTCTACAAGGAGACATCATATAACTCATCTCACTGCTAACCAAGGCAACATAAACTCCACATCACATATCCCTTGTTTTCAATCTGCCAGACTATTTTATTTCCCACACACACCACGACCAACTTTGTACAAAAGTTCACTACTGAATTCCATGGAGCAGCCTGTCCTCAGGTTAGATAGAAACACAGCCACTTCTTGGGTAAGAAAACAGCAGCTAGGTCTTCAGAGACCAGGACTGCAAAGAAGCTCTGAGGTGCAGCTGGCTACAGGAGCTGGATGAACTGCTAATTGCCTCTGATTACTGACAGTTTCCTTGTTAGGTAAATACCTGTTGCCAGCGTCTTCTCTATCCCCTGCCCTGAAGGAACAGAACTGGTGCTATCAACTCCCAGTCTTGGCACACTTAGATTTCTCTCCTCCTGGGGTGGGCTGAAGGGCTGAATGCTTTCAAGTCACAGGACAAATGAGGCAAATGGTTCTTGCTTTTTGTACAAAGTTGAGAATTACTGACCTAAAAGCTGTATGTGTAAAGATCACAATAGAATACTAAGTTTGCATTGCCCCAGAAAGAAAGGGGAGATGGGAGTCTAAATCTGCACAGAAGCAGCTCTGAGCTCTGGTGGGCTCCTGGAGCCCTTGGCCTTGTTGCAATAGCAGCTTTTGGGAAGAAAAAAAAACCAAACCTGGAGGGCTCCAACAGCATGACAAGACTACTGACCAGATCCTTGCCTGAAGCTGAGCTATCTCCCTAGGTGTGGGAAACCCCTGGATGGGAGAGGAGCCCGTGTCTAGGCAGCAGGACAGAGTTCACATCCCTCATTACAGGGCAGACTCAGAAGTTCCTGTTAAAAATTTTCTTGTCTTCTCTAGAGCCAGTGACTGGTGTCTGCTGTGGAAAAGCATTATCAAGTACACTCAGCTGAAAACATTCACAAGTAGGTCCACAAAAATAAATGAGAGACCCAGCAGCAACCTAAAAGAGGTTTTTTAGGAAAGAATGCGAATCAAATTTTAAGCATCAGAACATGAAATGTCATTTTGAGAGTGACAACAATGTAGACACTGAAGATTAAGAAGTACAAATTTTGCTTTTAAATTGTTTTCTACGGTCTCAGTTTATAAACACTGAGCATCTACAGTTTGGCAACATAATTCAGTTTCATCTCATATGTTTTTTCCATCATCTGTCTCCAAATCCGTATCACAAATAATGTGCAAGCAGTTTTACCTGGAATACAAGTCTGTAATAGTGTTACAACATAGTAGTGGCATTCAGTAAATGCTGCCAGAAAACAGAATGTGATTCAGTCAGAATTAATATCCTAAATTGATGCACAATGAAAACACATTTTCCATCAAACCTATTTAATGCAGCATGTGTTTTCCAGTGCACGAAAGCAGCAGAGCTCGCGGGGATCCTGCAGGAAAGAGCCCACAAAACCACCACAGATTTTTTGCCTATCCATATTCTGGCATAAGAAATTAAAAAGATTGGCTTATTGCTTTGTCCCTTGACTGTTTTGTTTTGTTTGTTGGTTGTTCTTTTTTTTAATTCCTGTATTTTAAAATTGGTGAGAAGCCTTTAAAATTCCCTTCTTCTGCTTCCTTGACTGTCACCTTGTCCCCTGACTGGGCAGAAGAGAGAGGATGGCACCTGAAGCAGGTTACACCTGGGGAAGGGATGGCAGGGATTTGTAATTGGTGAAATAAAACAGGTTCTACAAATAAACAGGCTTGATCTGTGGGAAGTCCCAGTTTACAGCTGAGAAGCTTTAGCCCCCCTTTCTAGCTCAGCTATGTAGAAAAAAAAAAAAAAAAAAAAAGATCTGTTTTGCATTTAGTGTCACCAAAGAGACTTTTCTTCTAGGACAGAGAGCAGGTCCTTCACCCAAACAGTGGTAAGTAAAGAAGAAAAGTCTGGATTTTGTGGGGTTGATGCTAAAATCCAGCCTTTGGTCAAAACTGAGAAGTGGATTTTAGAAATTCCTTCAGTTTGAGATTTGGGCCTCTCCTTAATCTCCGTATCTTTTAACCTGTATCCTACAGATGATATTAAATGGTATTAAATATATGTCAAGAACAAAAACAACAAAAAAGTTTTTACAACACTCACAGCATTCTCCTTCTTTCTTCATTTTACAGGGATTAAAATGCCCTGTGTCAGAAATGCTACAGAAGGAAAAATATATTTAATAAAGAAAATGGAAAGAAAGTTTCATGATCAGATCTCAGATCAGCCATATTTCACTGAAAACTTCAAAGAAGAGAAGAAATTGCTCTTAACAATCTAGTAATAAGGCTGACTTGCAAAGAAAGGGCTGAAAGAAAAAGGGCTGAATTCTTTGAATGAAACATTTTGAAAATTTCATATAATACATCATTTTTTCATTACTTGTTTGTCTGTGTTACAAAGACTGCTTGCTGATGTTTGGTCTGCCAAAGACACACAAGAAAAGAGCCACAGGTGAATGTTCCCTCTCTGCCTACTACCTACCTATTAGGAGCAGCAGAGCAGCATTAAAAAACCCCTTTCAAGCAAGAAAATAAATGTGTGCTAGCAGGAACATAATCCAATAGGACAAGTACTGGGGGAGCTCCTCATGGGTTCTGTGTGTCAGGGCTTTAGGGATGGCATTGGGGCACAGTTACTGCTGTGTCTTCTGGCAGCCTGAGGAAAAGCTGTCACAACATAAACAGATCCCCAAACTGCTACCATGAAATTAGAGGGCACTTTTTGTTAGGAAAGGAAAATGAGTGGGCTAAGCCTACCTTAACCTATAATCTGCCTTCACTACCACCACCAAAATCATTTCCACAGCACCTCTCCTTAAGAGTATCCATTAGCAAAGTTCATTCACAGTACGATTTATTTTTTTGTATTCAGCATTTGGAATACAATTCAGAGCCCTACAGCTTCAGAGCCCCATAGCACTATACACAAAACCAAACTGCAGATCAGGAGCTGATACCTGGCCCTGACACATGCTAACATACAACCAGTCCAAGCATATGTGAATATAGCAGAGCTTCATTTTGAGTTTGTTTGTTTATTTTAAGTATTTATTACAGAAGAAAATCAAAGAGCTGGAAAGTTTCCCTTTCCCTTCTGTATGACATTCACATTTACCTATTTACGACTTAAAACTGTACCAGGTGAGAATGAAAGTTTATTGATCTCCCTAGTTTTTGCTTCAGCAGTGGCAAACAGCTGGTGACTGAAGTATGTAACAAATCGAAAGTAACAGGCAGCCTTCTTTACACAAAATATTGTGGATGAAGAAAAAAGGTTGCTGAAACAGTTGGCTTCAGACTCCTTGGCTACAGCCTTGATAAAGCTTTTGTCAGAGTGGGATTTCAGACCTCTGAAATGCAGCTAAAAACTACTAGGCAGAAGAATTTAGAATAAAATATTTGAATCCTACATGTATAGAGTATTTTTTAAATTACTCCTCTGGAGAATCTGATGGCTAATGCTGGAAAACAGTACTGTGAGGTGACTCAAGAGTACTAAAGCATTGGAATAATTTTATTCCTCTTCAAGAAAGCATATAAACATTATGTTTAACTTTAATCATTGATCATCATACTGCTTTCATCTGGACCTAATCATTAACCTTAAACACGTGTCTAAATGCCTGACTGAAAAAGGATGAGATTATTCATACTCTTACAGTTAATTTGGGCTTGGATGTTATGGTGGCCTTTTGGCAGGCTGCACTGTGTACTGTGCCTGTTGAAAGCAGAAGCAAGTTGTAATGCCCTACAGCAAAGATTGGGGTTGTGCTGTTCTCTCCTGGTCCTTAATAAGCTGTGTAAGGTAGGTTCTGTAAGAGAGTCTCTGCATGCAGTTCTCCCCTGAGACTCAGACTAAAAAGTACATCTAGTGAACTGATCCCATTCCAATAAATTTTCTAACACTGAAAATTACTTCTGGCCCAGTAAAAGAATACTGATTAAAGTTCACTTGTTAGACTCTAAGATTAAAGCCTAGCTATTAACTGGCCTCATCAGCTATGGTGAAGGCCACAGAACCTTGCTTTTGGTACAAAAAAAGACTCTGTAAAAGTATACACAAAGATGTCTTCTGAAAAATATCAAGCTTATTTTTCCACACAGCCTCAAGCACTGGTACTGGAAAGGCAGTCCGTGTGTCAGTTCTCTCTCTCCTCCTGTGATACCATATTTATGACCCTTGTGACTGCAATGTCTGTTTGCCTGGAGAAACTGGAAAAGCAAACCAGAGATCATAGCAGCAAGCTGAAATCCATTTCCAGGGAATTATTTCAGATCAAAACATGCATCAAATCTCAAGTCCTTGTTGGAATAAAAACTGTGTTATAAAAAGGTGAAGCAAATTTCTTCTAAATCTCCCATGATTTCATATTCAGTCATGTCAAATTGTTTAATCCAGTAAAAGGCTGATAACCAGCACAGGGACAGAAAAACAAGTATATGAGCACTTTAAGAGGAAAATAGGATCTGTAGAACTAAAAGAGATCAAGACTATTACACAGCTGTTTGGTTTGTAGCCACTCACAGAGCATTGCATTTAGCATTTAAGCCACTTGTCATAGCTGTTCATGCACACACTGAAGCATTCCTCCTAACTGGATTGCTGGACTGTAATGCAATGCTACATTGCCTGTCATGATTTTTTATAGCTGGACAAGTAAATAGCCTTTGATAAATGCTAGCACTTGTTAGGGAAACATCACTTCTCCCAGGAACAATAACTGGACTATGTCCATGGCTTAGTTACCAAATATATGTCCAAACATTGTTACCAAAGATGAAGGCTGAGGTATTTAACACTTTCTTTACCTCAATTTTCAACAATAAGAGAGGTTGTTCCAAGGACAGCTGCTTCTGGGGATTGCAGAGAGAAATAAGAAGCTGAACAGCCCCCCCTGAACAGTTAGTGACCTGCTGAGCCACTTGGATCCTCACAAGTCCATGGGACCAGATGGGATCCACCCAAGGGTAATGAGGGAGCTGGCAGAAGAGCTCGCCAAGCTGCTCCGCATCATCTACCAACAGTCCTGGCTCACTGGGGAGGTCCCAGATGACTGGAAGTTGGCAAACGTCACAGCAATCTACACAAAGGGACGAAAAGAGAAACCAGAAAACTCCAGGCCTGTCAGCCTCACCTCAGTGCCTGGCAGGGTTATGGAACAGCTCATCCGGGGGGCAATCACACAGCACCTACAGGAGGGACAGGGGATCAGACCCAGCCAGCACGGGTTTAGGAAGGGCAGGTCCTGTCTCACCAACCTGATCTCCTTTTATGATCAGGGGACTGTCTGGCGGATGAGGGGAAGGCTGTGGATGTGGTCTACCTGGACTTCAGCAAGGCCTTTGACACCATCTCCCACAGCATTCTCCTGGAAAAGCTGTCAGCCCACAGCTTGGACAGGGGCACTCTGTGCTGGGTTAGGAACTGGCTGGAGGGCTGGGCCCAGAGAGTGGTGCTGAACGGTGCTGTATCCAGTTGGCGGCCGGTCACCAGTGGTGTCCCCCAGGGATCAGAGCTGGGCCCAGTTCTGTTTCATATCTTCATTGATGATTCAGATGAAGGGATTGAGTCCACAATTAGCAAACTCACACAGATGACACCAAGTTGGGGGAAGTGTCGATCAGCTGGAAGGCAGGAGGGCTCTGCAGAGGGACCTGGACATACTGGAGAGTTGGGCTGATTCCAACGGGATGAGGTTCAACATGGCCCTGGTGAGGCCACAGCTTGAGTCCTGTGTCCAGTTCTGGGCCCCTCAGCTCAGGAAGGAGATTGAGGTGCTGGAGCAGGTCCAGAGAAGAGCAAGGAGGCTGTGAAGGGATCCAGCACAAGTCCTGTGAGGAAGGGCTGAGGGAGCTGGGGGTGTTCAGCCTGGAGAAGAGGAGGCTCAGGGGAGACCTCATCACTCTCTACAACTCCCTGAAAGGAGGTTGGAGCCAGGGGGGGGTTGGTCTCTTTTGCCAGACGAATTTCAACAAGACAAGAGGGCATGGTCTTAAGTTGTGCCAGGGGAGGTTTAGGTTGGATATTAGGAAGAAATTGTTTACAGAGGGGGTGATCAGGCTGTAATGGGCTGCCCAGGGAGGGGGTGGATTCTCCATCCCTGAGGTTTTTAAGAAGAGACTGGATGTGGCACTCAGTGTCACGGTCTGGGAACCACGGTGGTCGTGGATCAAAGGTTGGACTCGATGATCTCAGAGGTCCTTTTCAACCTGGATGATTCTATCATTCTATGACTTGGAAAAGATTTGCACTTACTGTCTGCTACTCTTCTGTCACAGCTGATGAAAAACCCACTCCCTGCCTCATAGTATTCTGCAATTAAAGTGGTTTTCATTTTAGAGTCTCAAAGCACAAAGGAGAATTTTAAATATGCATCTTAAAAAGCAATGTATTTTGAATAGTTATATTACTTTTAATAAACTTGAAATGTTTTTTATAGCATCTAAATTGACATGAGTGGTTTTGTTCCTACAGTTCCCAGAAACAATTATACTTCTTACAGACAGTCTAACTTGAAATGGGATATTCAGGTAGTAATCCAGAATCACTTTTAGGTTTATTTGGTTGTTTCCTGACATTAAAGAAATAGTAAAGAAACTAATTCTTTTTCTGAAATAACCTGAAATGGTTCAGATCTACAGGCAAGAAGGTGAAGGACTAACTGTAAATTTTTAGGGCCTGCTATTAATCTAATGTAATTTTTTATTATCGAATCTGAGAAACAAAAGGAGCATATTTTTTCCAGAGTTAATGAAGCAAAAATATTTTTAGTCTTTGTGTATGCAACTGTCATTTATTTGGATAAATAAGTACTGTCACAAGCATAAAGTAACAGTCCTGCAAGCAACCAGTTCTGTCGATTGCCAGTTTAGACCAAAAATAAGATGTATATAGATTCAGTAGCATAAAATGACAGTCTGTGACTACAGGGTCACTTAGGAGCTTTTAAAGCCTTAAACTGAAACACACTTCTTGAATTTAGTTTAGTCACTGATAATTCAAACTAATGTTTTACACAGTATATGATGTATTACCACAAATCCAAGTTTGATTCTTAAAAACACCTCAAATCAAAATTTGTGATAGATGACTGAAAAAGCTGAGACTGATAATGAAAATTAAAAGCAGTTTCCTTTGAAACCAAATAAATTAATGCTACAGGTCTCTATTTATTTACTTGAAGTTACTAACCCTGATAAGGAAACACAGGAGCAAGGCATAACTGAATTTGGTGTCCCTGTGCCAATTTCAAACAAAATTCATGTAATCATTCATTCAGTTGTGAATCAGCCATTTGGTGGGATAGGGAAACCACAGCTTTCTTTTAAATGTCTACTTACACCTACTCCAGACAAAAAGGTGGGAAAGTAAATCCTGTTTCACAAACTCACAAATTTCACAAGTGAATAAAATGATTCTGAGAAATAAAAAATATCTTTTTGCTGTAACTGAACAGCAAGAAAAGAGACTCTGATGGAGGTAGAGAACTAATTGGGAATCAGGGAACTAATTGGACGTTTGGACAGAGGGAACAGAAACACCCAACAGACTTACTATTTGATAAAGGATGCATACTGGAAAAATGCACTGCTCATACTGTTTTTCAATAACACCTATGCCTGACATTTATACAACAGCACATCCAGTACATTCCCAGGAATCTTATCCACAATGCTTTCTGCTGTAAAAGAGACTGAGATTTGGAAGGCTTCTTTCTTCATGTCACCTCCTGCATTTTTTAATAAAGTACACAGATCCTTATGGAATATTGATGGAATACTGGTGGTATCAGTAAACTGTCAACTGATAAACAGGACATAAATAGTTTCTGTAAAATACCTCAGGTTTATAGTCTAAACAATTCAGGAAGAATTTAATAGCAAACATTTAGAGAAAGGCAAAACATACATAAAAACAGTGATGATTTTTTTTCCTTTTGAATTAATTCATCTTTACAAACAAAGGAAAGATTAAAAGCTTTATGTGGGTTTATGCTGGCTGAAACAGTTTATACAAGATGCAAACAGGTAAAGAAAAAATAACACATCTGTCAAAATCTTTAAAGCAGACAAAGATAAAAGATGGACTACTTGCACAGAAGAAAGCTCTAATTTTTACACTTATCTGGGGATCAACAATTGGAATTATACAGATAAAATTTCATACTTTTTTTCAGTATCAAAAATACTGCCAGACTTCCAACAGTTTTTCTTCTCTTAGGGAAGGAAGCTGCAGGGCAGGTAGGGGGGGTGACACTGCCAGCAGCAGTGCTGGCCCCCAGTTCACTGCCATGTTCCATCCACCCAGGTCCCACCAGGTGCTACAAGAGCAAACATCCAAACAACAAGAAAAAGTAAACTAACAGAGTAAAATGGTTTCACAGGGACTGAACATCCATTTTCCCATGAGATGGGGAACTATAATGATTCTTTATTTGAATCAGATAACAAATTGCACGAGATGATTGTTGTAGGTGCTCTTCCAAGTGACATAGTTTATTCTATTCACAGTTTTCCTACTCAGGGTAAGAGGTTGAAAGGCTGAGTCTACCAGAAGGCTAAGTCACATGAACTCCTTAAGTGGAGGCCTGGTATGTCATTATTTACATGAAATAATGTAAAATCATTTATGAGAGCCCACTTTTAATTTCATCTTTAAATGTACTAACAAGCCAGAGAAATGGAATCAGTTTAAGAAACTAAAAAGAGAGTAAATCTGTTAAACTGGTAAAGTTTATTTCCTCCAGAGCTGACAGATAGCTATGACTTGTTTTCTTTGGTTAAACAATTACACCAACATAAAACAACAACAACAGCAAAAAGCAAGATAACACATCTTTAACTTTCAGGTGCATAAAAAAGTTAGATAATTTGGCATGACAGAAACATCAAAAATCTCAGGAAAAACCATAATTTACTTGAAAATTCTATTACTCCAGTTGACAGAGCTTTTCAACATGGAAATAGTTTTCGATAGGTTTGAAAATCCCTGAGAAGTTATTCAAATATGGGGAAAGAAGGCAATGTAAACCTCTTGTGTCAACTCTGAGAAGTTTTTGCTCTTTTTCCTTTTAATATGGTAAATTGTACTGGGTGAAATGATCTGTTTGAGAATTACTTTGCTACAGCATAAATTGAATCTTCTATGTTACCTTGTACAGTGCATGACACTAGGAATGCAGCCAAAATTCAGGTCTCTGAATGAATTTTTCACTTTAAAATGTCTTTGAGTTGAAGCAATCAGGAACACAATTATGTGCTCTCCATCACTTTGCTGTATGAAGCGTTCATCTTTTGTGCTGCTGTCAGCATTACAGCAGCTTTACTGCTTTCCTATTTCTTTTGTATGTAAATCTCCAGAATATAATGAACAAGAAGCTATCATATTGTTGGAAAATATCTCCAGCAGATATCGTGTTTATCCTGACTAGGCATATTTTTATCAAGACTTGGAAGGTGGAAGGTGGAAGGTACTGCTTTAAAAGTTTTGACTAGAAACTCAGCTTGCTTTAAAATCTGTGCAACTTCACAGGCATTGTCACTGCAGAGGGTATCAGACAAACCTACCTGAAACAACACCATTTTGAGTGAAGAGGTTTTTCTTGAAACCAGCAGTCATCAGCACCATATTACAGCTTGATTATAAATGTCTGAGCTTCTTCATCAAGACCAGACTGGCTATATGAACTTTGGCTTGCACACAGAAATCTCTCCCAGCCTGCAAGTAAGTAACATCCAGTTGCTGTCTTCAAGAATTTTTGGAATTGGGGGTCCACTTCTAGAGGTAAAGTATTTTTGGCTCACCTCTCCAAACCCTATTTGTACATATGAACAGGAGAGATGCCATCATTCTCATGGAACTGAAGTAAGTAGACAGTGTTACCTCAAATGGGTTTGGAAAGCTATAGTTCCACTATAGTTGGAAAGCTTCATGTTCCACTGATAAATCCCAGTTTATTTAAACACTGACTTATTTAAATACTGCCACTGCTCATTGAAATCAATCTCATGTTAACATAACATTTTTCCTTTCCCTAGAACATTTTGGCAACTCCTGCCACCCATGTACTCCTCCTTATCTACTCCTCATCGTTTTCATTCCCAAAGTATTTACAAATGGATCTACAAAGCATGTACTGGAATTGCTAACCCACCACTGAAATGCAAAAATCTCTCAGGTGAAACAAAGCAATTACTTAGGAGTGCCCAACTCCTTCGACTTATCACAGCTAATTATTTGAGGTATTAACTGATGTTTCACAAGGTGATTCATAATTCTTTAAGAAGTTTTATTAAAACTAACTCTGAGTGGAGTTAAAATACCAAGACAAGCAAACAGGCAGATTTAAAGGCAAGCAGCACACTGAATCTATTAATGTATATTCTGGCAGCTGGATGAATACATTCGTAGTTTCCTAATCCCAAACAAAATTAGACACTATTCAAAACTAAGAGAGAATTTACAGTTTATTTATTTAAATACTAAAAGAGGTCATTCCTGGGAAAGGTTTCCATAGCAACCACCACTGTCAAAGATGGAGGAGAAAGGTGTTGGTTGGGCTCCCTCCCTAATGAACCTGGAATTTGCCACACTCCCCTTTCCTAGCAGGAGACTGCTCAGCCCCTGTTCAGTCCATCATTAATGCACCTTCCCATATCCTGCCTGAAACAGTACCTAAAGAGAACTGTTAGCTCATGAGCACAAAAAAGTATGAATTCCCTAAAATCATATTTTTTCTTCTGGGGAGAAGGCTTTCCTGACTTATCCTGATAGCAAAGAATGATCAGCAACCAAGCACTAGACTGACAATCCATAGCTGATCTGAGCAGAAAGCAAGAGATTAGAGTAGTGCTTAATATTTCCCATCTGGACTGGGTTATTGTACACATTAGCTCTTTTTGTTCAATACTACTTTAGGCCCACAGAGTACAATATTATTTCTGATTTGTTGTATCTAAGCTTGTACACAGTCTCTGATAATGAAAGGGCAAGTCACTAATCCTCTGCATCACAGAGTTGCTATCACCTGGCAATTTTGTATTCATACGTTATTGATTCCTGCAAAAGAAATATTCTTAGCTGATTTTTAAATTACGTACATACAAGAGATAGCTCAGCCTTATCTCTGCCTTTGGCTGGATACAACAAAGCTATAAAGATTTATTATTTTTTTTGAAAGATGATAGTACAAAGGAGCGTGCTGACAATGTAATTTAAATCTGCTTAAAACCAGAGAGTAAATCCAGTTTATGACAAAGCTGAAATAATAAGTTCATCTTATCTAATAGCATAAAGAGGGAGTGGGAGAACAATTACATTACTGGAAGGATGCACTTTGGAGAATGACACAGCATCTTACTTAAGATCTTATCCTTTCTGAAAGACATAGCCATCTTTTCTGTCATCAACACAAACGTTTCCAAAAAAATCTGGCTTCTATATTAAATATATATCTGTGTGTCAAAATCAAATGAAACAAAAATCAGGAGAATCTACCTATGAAGCATTTAACTTCCTTTGTCACAAAGGACACCATGTGAGTCACCAAGAGTCCCAGCACTGACAGTAATGAAAGAGAACCCTGATTTACACCATGTATGATTTTTCCAGAGAAAAACGCCTGGTCCTGCAGTCTCCTGTACATGGCCTGTATCCTTATTAGCATCATTCCTGGAGGTTAAACTTCCAACCTTTCCTCCTAACAACAGCTTCCCAGTAGGCTTATATGTGAAATAGTCAGAATTTCAAAAGTCCTGAGTAACCCAGCTGCTTTCCATGAGAATACTGGAAAATATTGCACAAATCTGCCCTCACATAGCTTTAAACATCAGCTAATAGTTCCTCATGCACCTTGAATCCCTTTTTGTTTATTCTTCTGAGAGAAGCAAGCACCAATATCCTGTGGAAACCCAAGCACTTCCACTACTGTTAAAGGTTTCAGCCCTGTCAACCTTCCTCTGTAATTATGTTATGTCTTCTTTTACCATTATGCAGAGATCAAGCACTTCAAGAAAAAACCCTTTTACTGCAGGTCATCCATTAATAGCTGGATCCTGTTCCAATTACTGTGACAGTAATCCCATGTATAATTCATCCAGTATAAGAACAACAGAGTCTGGCCAAGGCAGCGGTTCTGGTTCCCTTGCTGATTCAGAACTACCTCCAGAGTGGTTCTTTCATTGGTGCTCATCAAGAGTCAGAGAAGTTCAGGGCCAAATCAATAAAAAACATGTCCTCCCTCTACAGCTTGGGCAGAAATAGCTCCATCAATAGAGAAAATCAATTCATTTTTCTGCAGCTGCCCAGGATTAGCACCAGAGAAGACTAGACACCTTTGACTTTTAAAATAAGCTTAGAAGAGGCCAGAAGAACCATCTATAGGTCTAACATTTATGAAAAAGATTAGTATGTCTCCACTCAGAGCAGCCACAGGTAAGTTTTTGAAAGTACTAGAAAATATTGATTTGTAGAGATCCTTTACTTGATCTTTAGTTTTGGTTTTTTGACATATTTTTATTACTACAACCACACAGAACAAGAAAGTCTGTCTATACCAGCATTGCTCACTGAAAGCAATAGCAATCAATACCTTTTGACTTCTTAGCCATTCAACTCCATCTTATTTCCCAAACAAAATTTGAAGCAACATTCATAGAAGATAAATCACATTGTGTGATCTGGTCCAGACCCCAGACACTCCATGTGAGCAAAGTCCAGGTCCTTTCAGAGCAGGGGGCTGAGAAGTGTGCACGCTGCTGGCAGACAGAGCCTTCCAGCTCATCAGTCATCACTCACCAGTGAGCTGAGAGACTGGAATTTCTGAGGCATGAACTTCCAGGTGAGTTATGAAGTCCCCCCCGTGGAAGTCTAATGCTTAGAGCTCTGTGTTTCTAGGGCATCTCTTTTGTAGCACTGCTTAAGCAGGAGAGACAAAGCTGGAAGCCTTCCAGTGGAAACAGGTAAACAATGAAATTCTTGTCAATCTATCGGTATTTAAAAAAAGCTACATTTTGTCTGAATTAAGCACTCCTGCTCATCTAGATAGAAAATGCTAAGGAGAATTTTTGGCATGGCAAGGAAAAACAGTAGCAGAGTGAAGAAAAAAAAAATCGTAGTTAAAATGTCACCATTTCAGAATGTAGTTCTTAATTTTCTTCTATCTTTACAGAGAAGTAGCTACACAGTATAAAATTACATCTTGAATAAAGCTTACGGGGTAATTAAAGATCAATAAACATTGCAACAAGGCTTAAATTACTGAACAGATACATTTTATCTTGCAGACACCACACTCCAGCCTGGGCTGTGAAACAAACACACACAACCAGCCTGGGCTTGCTGACCACAGCACAACCTACCTGGGGCATCCCTAGGGCAGAGACAAGGGCTGCCCCATCTTCCTTCAATTATCTAAATTATCATGGAATTCACTGCTATGGAACCTGACACTTCAATTAGCTAAAACGCCTTGTTCTTTTGGGTTTGCTTATTGTTGGTTTTTTTCCTCCAAGGTCCTTCACTCTTCTCTCCTTGCCACATTCCCACCTCAGTCTGAAATTCTCCTGTTTGGAGTTTCTCCCTGTCTCTCTCTCTCTGTCTCACACACACACACACCCTGTCAAATATCCTGAAAAGAATGTTTGTCTCAAAACAGCCTCCCTGACAAAATGGACGCAGTGCTGAGGTGGAGGCCTCATTCGATAGCCATCTGGACTCTGCTCTCTCAAGGAGAGACCCCCATTTGGGGAACCACCCTGATAAACAGGGCCCTACTCTCTCAAGAGCAGCCCCTCCTTTAGTGGCCATCCCGATAAGCTGAATACTGGCCTGGCAAGGGGAGCTCTGTTTGGTGGCCACCCTGGCAGGCAGGACACTGTCCTTATTCGATAAGGGACAGGGGCAGGCACCCTGCAGAGGCAGAGTGACATCTTGTGTGTGCCCTGGGTAAAGCCACTGAAGAGGGCACATGCACAGAAATAAGGGTTATTGCTGTCATCCCATCTGGAGGGGAAAAGTAGAACCCTCCACCCCCAGAATGATGGGGTCAGGCAGCAAAATGAGGCACACTCAAAATGCTGGATGTGCATCCAGCAACCAAGGACCTGAACTTCCTACCAAGATCACTGCTGGATCCAAGGGTGATGATATCTTCTCTATCTCTTCTTTATCTCTCTCTCTCTTTTGCTGTGTTTCTGTTTCTAACCTTATCTGGACACATGAGGGTAACACAGTTTCTAACTTTGTTAAGTTTTATTACTGGTTGCTTTGTTAAATTTTGTAAATTGTAAGTGTTGTTTTGACAACTTTAAGTTTTGCTAAATGGTAATCCATTGCTTTGAAAGTACTATAATTTATAATTCTGCTAGTTGTAATCTGAAATACTTTATAATCTTACTCACTTTTAAGTAAACTTGGGTTTTTATACAAACCTCCTGGGTAATACCCTTTCCCCTGAGTACTGCACAAAGAATTCCCAAACTTAATCTCGCCAAATGGGTCGTTAAAAGAGATTAATTAGAGGATTGGGCACAGACACACTTAGGGTCCTCTCTGAGGGAGTTTAGAAAGCAAGGGGGTCCAGTCCGAATCTCCCTGGGTCAAGCCCCTCTCTGGGGAACCCTACCCGTGCCCACTCTGTGGGATGTGACATTTGGTTTGGCCCCCACATCTGGGGATGTCACTGAGGTGTGACAGTGCCTCACCCACCCTGTGGGGCATGACAACCCCCCACACCCACTTTCCACAAGAAGATTACCTGAATTAATATGTATGCAGGTCACCACCTTATATTTTATCTTATGCATTCTGTAGTCATCCTACAGAGTGTGTATTTTGTGAGCACTGTAGGGAAAACAAGTATATTTTTAACCTGGAAGCTCTTCATTAGCAGGGTATTTTAGAAGGGGACTCTCAAGCCCCAAGCCCAGAGGTGTCAATGGCACATGCTGGCAGCACTTGCTGACAAACCTCTCCATTTCTGGAAATTTTGGCTGGTATTTTAAAGTATCTGAATGGTATATGTGCATACAGCAATGTACAGTTAAAAATAAAATACACAGGGATGTCATTAGAAAGTATGCTAAAATCCAAATTTGAAGTGATAGCAAAAAAGATGTAACTTGACCCAATGTACTACTCCCTGCACCCACCAGCTAGTGGTTGATTTACTACATAATTTCAGACATGCTGTCCAAAAGAAAATGCTGGGTTTAATGGACACTAATCTGATGTGTTTCCTTTCACATAAATGTTGCATACATTTAAAAAAGACCCAAACCAGCAATATTGGTGTTAAAGATTCCTCACACTGTGTGCACCCTGTCAGCACACTGCACTGCACTGAGAGGTACTGACATATTGCAGCTCCCAGAATAACCTGCTCATACATTTGCTAAGCAAGAAGAGGCAAAGCAAATCTTCTAAGAACGGATGTGTTCTTGCATTTAACTGACTGCAGTGATAAGATGAATTAGATTGATGAGGCCAGAAGACTGCAATAAGCAGAGGAAAATGTGTAGTGAGTCAGCTGGCAGTGATGGATGCTGACTGGACAGGATAAAAATTAGTTTAACCCAGGAGCTCTTAAAGTTGACTGGATCAAAGGAGAGAAAAGAAAACAAAACAGATGGTCCTGACCTCTAGGTAACAATGAGCAGCACAAGGAGTCGAGTAACACCAGAGCTCAGTGCTGAAGACCTTGTTGGATCTCACTTAAGTTTTTTCTTATTCATCACAGAAATCTGAATTAATGTACATATTCTGCAACTGCTGATCGAGTCATACATCAGGTGACCTGGTGGCACAGAGTTTCAATGTTTTTGCTTTCTGAAGTGTCACAGTAAACTGGGAGAGGTCTTTGCCCTCTCAGTAGTTATTTTCTAGCCCACTTCCTTAAAACCAAGTAGTGAGTGGACAGAAAGCATCCTGACAGCTGGCTGGCCACACTTAAAATTGTCCCTAGGTGATGTGCAATGTGTAAACCCCCCTGAACCCTGGTGTAATGCTCTGAATGTCCAAATCGACTCTTGGTCACACACCTCAAAACACAGACAACACAGTTTTGTCTGCTACAAGACTTTAACTTCCATTCTTCTCTCGATCCAACCCTGGGATTGATCATCAGCATAAAAAGACAAACTTCCAAACCAGTCAGTATAGGTTGGCTGAAGTAAGTCTAAAGACCTGAATTTGAACATTTACAATATAACTGCAGCAAAAGGTATCCTATCATCAACCTCCACTTAAAGAAAAAGAACAGAAATTACAGACTTGTGACACTCATAATAGGAAAGCAAGAATTGCATTTTTAGCAGTGAGAAATAAAATGCATCTCTTCATCATGCCTTTTACATTTTTAAAGAAAATATTTAATGGCCATCCTCAGCTTTCTTCTTACTTGTTCACTTGTTCACTTTGAGTAAGAGCTAAGTTCAGTAACCCATAGGCAAAAATTACCAGAAGTTTTGGAACAATTTTTAGAAGTGCTACGGGATGTTCATGAAGCACAGTATTCACAAAGCACCTCTAATTCACAAAGTTTCCTCTAATTTATAATTGGAATCCACAGAATTATGATTAATTGTATTTACTGCAGTGTTTTGTGTATCAAAGAAACAACTCTAAGCTCCTCATCTCATTATTCTTAGCAGGGACTTGTAGCTTCAATATTTAATGTCAGGGAGAAGGAGATGGGTTCTAAAACCACCACTTCATTACACATTCCATGAGTCTATGAAATTAAGACATAGCCATGTACATGGTAAATTATGAACAGAACAACTACTATTTCATTTCCTGCTCTGGAATAGTTCTTGCTGTAAAAAAAAAGTCTAGTTTTCACTTCTAGAAATCACACTTCAAACTAACTGGGATCAAAGATAAAACTCATTATAGCAGTGATAACTAGTTTTCCCACTCACCCACAGATATCAACAGAAGAAAAATATTAAGCCTTTCTGATATTTTCAGTTTTACAAGAATAAAATAGCAGGCCTCTAAAAACTTGCCATATTGTCAAAAATGGCAATAAATATAAAATGATGGAAGTATGGATTCCAGGTTAAATTTTTAGAAATATTAAACCAGCACATTGTGACATTTCCTATTTAAAATACTTCACCTTTTTGATATGCTGATAGCTTACAAAGGAATGCTGAAGATTTCCTGGAAAAGCTACAGGTGCTTCAGGGACTATGAGAGAAAAATACTGCAGTGTACAGAATCATTGATGCATTAATTGTCAAAACAGCAAACATGTTCTGCTCCCATAGCTCCTGATGAGCTGAGGTCACAGCAACTCTTCTAAGGAAACCAGGTTGAATATTTTCCTTTGACAATTTTTGCAGTTATTATTGAATTTGTTATTAGCATGCCAAGCAACAACAGCCATAGCACCAGGGGAGCTCTAGAAAGGCCAATTCAGTAGCCTGAACTACACATTGTTTTTATCCACAAGTCATTTCACCACATCAGTGAGAACCTTTCCAAATGCCATGACACTGAGGTGTGATGTGTATGACAATGGGGCTGACTCAAATCATGATTTATGCATGGCATACAGGGCCTAAAAATCAGGTCATCCCTTACAGATGCAAATGCACAATGTCAAACTATTCTTCACAGAAATTTTACAATGTAGTAAAACAACTGACTGTAGATGGAGTGGATCAGCAAAATGCCTTCAGGAATGGCAATATTTATTTAGACTGATAAAAGTAGGTTTGAAAGGTATATGGTCCAATTACTGCCCCCTCAATTTGTGCAGCTTACATCTTACCCACATTTTACTTAGCACATGCAAAATGCAAAATTCAGTGTTTTTACTGGGAACAAACGTTTTACCAGATGGTCACTTAATCAAATGTATTTGCTTTCTAATACAGAAACTTTGCAACTATCAGCACATTTTTATAACATTGACATTTATAAATCTAAAGGCTGTTTCAGCTCTTTTTATGAAGTCAAATATTGTACAATAAATACTGCAACAGAATTCCCAGTTTCAAAGAGAGCAGATCTAAGACATTTGGGTTTGGAACCTCCCTCTGTATGCTTAAAACTTTTCAAGTTTGAGTCCATTAGAAAAAAAAATAATTTAAATCTATCATCTTTGGAAAGCAACTCAAAACATAACTCTTGTCTGCAGGCTTAATTTCACTATGCAAAGCTTCAGAGTACACAGAGATCTACAAAATTTTTGTGCTGAAGAATATTGCCCCAGAAGCTACACCTCCAAACAACAACCTGCCAGCAATAAGGCCTTCTGCTTACTGCTGATTTACCCTGGAGTCAACACCCCTGCTGAAAATCTCTAGTGCAGGAGTGGAAAAACTGAACTCAGCCCAAACTGAACTCATCCATCATGTTAGTTTTGTCCAAGACATCTCATGCTGAGACACCAGAAAGCTGACAAACATCACAAAAAGGCTCATCACAAAACTTACCAGGCTGCCAAGACAAAGGATTTGCCATGTCCAGACCCATCCATTCATTCAGAATACCTTCTCAGAGTTTCCAGAGTTATTTTCTTCCCTATATAGCTCAGAATCATCATATACTCAAAAGACAGGATTATTAACAAAGCTACTTCGATGTGTATTATCAGCCCATAATGGCTTTGGTGTTGTTTTTTTTTTAATTACACTCTGCATGGTGTGATTAATTAAATGGAGGTAACCTCTAGCCTGCATTAAAATAAGCATGACTTCATAGGATGGTTGTATATCAATTTATTTGACCCAAAAGAATAAAATTTGTCCTTTTATTTTTGTTATCCACCCCATCTCTAGTTACTGTAAAAAAAAGACCTCAAAAAAAAAACCCAAAAAGGTTTAAAAAGCACTGAAATATTATTTCCCTACTAGATGAGTTAAGGCTAACTATACAGACACAGCTAAGTAGAATCCCATGACTATGTGTGTGAGAACAAATAGCTCAGAAATATCAGAAAACCACCCCAGCACCTAACAACAAAAGCAAACTAAAAACACTTTTGTTCTTTTTAAGAGCATCAGCAGGTAACAAGTCATGATTTGAATTAACAGAATTTGAATGAAACCAAATTTTTTACACTTGCCTGACACAACAGAGTCTCAAGTCAACATCCAAAACACTCTTTAGAGAGATCTGGGAAGGAAATCTAATTCTCCATTTTAGTCTGCATGTCAATTCTGTCTTCCTGGGGGAAGCTTCTCCCCTACTCCCTTGGCAGAGGGCAAATCAAATTCACAACTCCAAGTCAAGCAGTCGCAGTTGCCTGACTGCAGGCAGACTTTAAAATGGGAAATTCTTGTTTTCCTATAGAGGGCTCTTCATTATCTCTTAAAATATTTATTAATTTTAGCTAATATTAAATATTAATTTAGCTCCACATGTGTTCCTTTTCCAGCAACAGTATAGCTACAGGAAATGTTTTATTGATCAAATACCAGTTCTCTTTAGGAACATCCTCAGTGAAATGATAGAAACAAAACTTCAGACAGTCCTTTAGGATGCAAACATTCGAAGCCAGTTCTTTCAACTATTTACTATTCAGCATAATGTCTGAAGTGAGGACACAGAAATTACTAAAAATATAATATATATAATTATACAAAATATAGAATATATATCATAAATATATATATAATGTTATATAATTATATATATGTATATAATAAAATTACTAAATATAAAAATAAGTTACAGGTGCATCAAGCCAATAAAATTTTTCTCCTCAACATCTGAATTTAAAGCCAGATTATAATATTCAAGAGAGACTCTTTGATTGCCCTTGGTTTAAATTGTATATAAAAAAGGATAACATGCATGGTTTATGATTCTGTTTTGTGTCTCCCTTTCATGTAAGCATAGAAACAGTATAAGCTATGGGAATTTAACAGGCAGCAAATGCTTCTTTCATCTCTATCTTTCTCTGTCTGCTCTCTCTTCATGTGCTTTGTATGCCTATATACATTCATACTCTTGTTCTTTTTTCTTAATGAATCAGATAAATGGAATACACTGGAAGATGCAGAAATATTTTTTCAGTGGGTGCCAATATTTATTACTATCATAAAATTATATAGTTTGCTGCATTATATACAATTATTTCCAATTAAAAGCATTTATTCTTAAGGTTAAATCTTAAGTGGTGCAAAGAACAGGTATATTAATGTCTCAGAAAGATATTTCAGGAATCTTTTAAAGCAGCAAATGACAACTTTCTGAAGTATTCTTTCTAAAAGTTGCCTTTTTATATAGTGCTGTGATGGCAGAAGCAGGACCAAAGGCTTACAAAGTATCACATTATTTATGTCAGTGATGAGCCACTAATTCACTTACAGTAATAAAAAAAGCAAATCTGAAGGGGAACAATCAGACAACCACAGAACTCAACATGGTGATGCTGAAAATGCCATGTTACACACAACAGAGAAGAAGTCACTTGAATTCTGGTCACCTATATATCCTGAAGATTGTTTTAAAATTAAGTGCTGCTTTTCTAGAACCTGGTTAGGAATTTACAAAAAAATATTATTTTTACCCACAACAGAATTATCAGTCACCTTTAAACAGTACCACAATTAAAAGTGGTATTCATGACAATTTTATAGGTTAATCTAACAGCTCAGGAGTTGAAGCTCTATTTTTCTTCATTGGCCTTAAAACATTGCCCTAGTTCACCATACTTTATTTCATTAATGTATCCTCACTGGAAAAGAAAGCATTAAGTACAAAAATACATGGCTTATATAAAGTTAAAATGGAATGACACTTAATGGAGAGCTAATGCCTTCCCCAAATGCATTTTAATCACCTACAATGGCACTGGCAGACTCAGGGAGGCTGTTTTTAAAAAAAAATAATAACTATCATGATGATCTGATCATGTCACTAGAAATTTTCTGTGGACTCTCTCTTTCATGTGTTCAACAGGGCAGGCTGCAGGAGAAATGGAAAACTTCAGTAACAGTTCTATACTGATTTCTTTTTAGCCCAGTAGTTCAGGTGCTCAAAACTTTCTAAATAAACTGGATAAAAAGAAGAAATAGATCGAGTGTCAGATCTCTGACTAGAAGTAGAGCTAAAAAAAAAAAAAACAAACAAAAACCTGAAAAAAGCACAAAAAAGCAACTCCCTCCTATGTTTGTTTTTATAAGAAACCAATCATCCCTCTCCTTGAGGAAGTCTGGGGATTTTAATATGAAAGATGATAATTATTTATATAATTGTATATATATATATCTGTATATATATAATTATATATCTTTAATCCTACAAAGGAATAAAGTTTTGCAGAAAACTAATCAGTGCTACGACTTCTGATCTGAAAACCAAGCAAATTTCCAACACAGTATTTGCAGCATTCCTGATGCAACGAACTTTAATGGTATTTGTACAGCTTCTGAAGTTGGATATCTTTATAGGTAACTGAGGTTAATAGAGATCCAGCAGCTAACAGAGAGATAATCATTGTTTTTAAAGACCACCACAAATTATCTCAAGAAGATAAAGAAGTGCTCCTGGCAGCTGGTGGAAGAAACAGAAATTCATTGTGGGAAAAAGCCTCTCCTGAGGAAGCTGCAGAGCTGCAGCTGCTCCACTATCAAGTCATTAACCAAGACAAAAGCAGGCAAGCACCTTGCTAGATAACAAAACCCCACCTTGCACCGAAACATACAATTCTAGAGCTTTACCTCAGCAGCTAGAGAATCTCACATTACTGAATATGTCCTTAGCTGAGTTACTCTCCAGACACAAAAGACAAAGCCATAGGGGTAGAAAATGCACTCGACTCCCTCTGCACCTCCCTTGGGTCACGTTTAAGTTCAAAACTGGGATTCCTCCTTGTGTAAGCAAACTGTAATTCCTTTCTTTTGACACCCTAATGGGAACAGAATTCGACCCAAAGCCACAGAGTTACAAGCCTTGCTCATCCCCAGTTCCACAAACCATTAGTGATGACCCAGCAGTGTGCAATCACCCCCTGTGTACCTGGGACATTTTCAAATGATACCAACTCAGCACAGCAGCAACTTAAGACTTGCAAGTGAAAAAGCTTGCTGTTTGTATTATTTTAAATTTGCCATAAAGGGGGTCACATAGCAATTAAATCTTGAAATGATTCTACAGGCAGCTAAATGGTGTATCCCTCTATAAGAAACGGATGAGCTTCCAGCAAATAATCTATTATGCATAATCCAACTATACTTTTTTTCCCTTCTAAGTCTGTCTCTGAAAAGCCCTATTAATTGTTTTGCTGTTGGCAACAGAGTACTAAGCCCACTATCAGTGCTTTTCAAAATGCTGTTAACAAGACAGGAATATAATTCATGCAAATATTTTTAATTTCTGAAAATATATTTAATCCATTAAGGCTATTTTCCCATTGAGTTTCTCTGACAGTAAAAGCCAGCAACAAGAGATGGATCCGATCAAGCAAAAAGCAAATGCTTTTCTACTGCTGCTCAGGCAACAAACTGGAGCCAGTCAAGCTTCCACTGCAGCATCAGACTGCTGACATGAAGAGCAGCAGCACTGCTAACCACTAATTCTTGTCAATCATGTGGCAAATTTTTCTAAGTGTTCAGGTTTCAATTTCTTAAGCCACTGAAATGCTGAAACGCTATAGCAGTATTTTAAAAACATTTAGACAAATCCATTTTTGTCTGAAATATGCCACTGAGCAGTCCACAATGAAACAATCAGATTTCCTGGCTAATAGGTTCACTGAAAACTATCAATTTTCAGTATTTAATTAAAATACTTTTACTCATCCAAGATGGTCATTATTTTCTAGTGGAAGTTGGAAGATTTCATTGCACTCCCTCAGCTGTCATCCCATCTTTGGCACGCTAATTATTTCTCTCAAATCAACTGCATTTCCACTGGAATATTGTTGTGCACGTAAAAATAATTAGAAAATTTCCACCAATGTTAACCTGCATCACTCAGTTTTGCTATTTAAATGCAATAGGCCTAATGGGTAGCAGGGGAGAGGGAAAGGGGAGCAGGTACAGTGTCTATTTATGGTTGTTTTTTTTTAAGTTACACAGAGTTACACATGAAAAAGAGCAGGAGCATTTAATTTTTTGACAAGATTGTGTAAACACAGCTAATGGTCTATCTACCCAAACTGGAGCAATACCCAGAATGGGAGTTACACATGCATATTAATAGCTGCACATCTCATATGAGCCTTTTGAGATTGCCCCAGAAACCTGGCTGTCTGGTGGTTTGTAACTGAGTGTTCAAAAACCCAGGTACAGATGAATTATTGGAAGATTGTTGGAAGAATTATTGGAAGGAACAAAATCATCTTGCAGTGACTGTGAAGCAACTACCTTGCTGCCAGGGCCAACATTACCTGCAGACTTGGGGAACCAGAGGAGTCCTCAGGTTGCCATCTTCCCTTTAAGCTTTCCCCCCAGGAAAGGGGCAGAAGGCACAGCAAGATCCCTGAGACCAAGCAGGGGACACTGGACACCCAGAGTAATTCCCACCTAAGGAGGATCTCTAACAAGTCAGTGTTTGCACCTGCTCTCTGTGACCCTGCTACAGGATTTCAGCAGCACTCAAACAAGCTGGACCAGAATCCACAAAATTCTGCTCTGAATGTATCAGAACAAACAATTCCTTGAATCACAGCATATACATGTGATAAATCATAACAAGAGATTACTACTCTGCTGCAGTTCTCCTGCATCCAGCACGGATAACATGTGGTAAATAAGAAGTGGAAATCTTCAAAAAATATATCAGTTCCTTAAAAATTCCTCCTTTGCCAAACAGGCTGTGCCCAGGATCTGAAGTTATCTGCAGATAAGCATCACTTATTGAACAGCACCTGTTGCCAGGTTCTTTCAGTAAGTTTCAAACAAACACATAGCTAACAGAAAACACTGGCATCTGCACAAGTCATGTAGAATCCTACTCAGAAAAGCAGTTCTGTTATTATTAAACAATTACAGACCTCTGGAACATCTTTGCTTACTTGTCTTATCAGATGACAGCACTGAACACTAAGAAACTGAAGACAGGATAAAAAAAGTCTTTGGTTTAACTGCAAAAAAATCCCAGAGATCCCAGAGATGGCAAGTTAGTATGATTTTAAAAATATATATATTCCCATTTAGCACTTATGGCTTTGGGGTTTTTTGTCTAACAGCAGGAACCAAGAACTTTCCAATGCTATGTACTACTTGAATCATTAATAAGTGACAGGTACTAAGGGCAGGTTGTACACTACTAACACCAAGACTGCTTTCCAGAAGTACACACTACAAAAAACATTCAAACTTTTTGATAGCCTGTCCAGCTCCCATGGATTGGAGAACAAAGATGCTTTTTCCTCTGGTATGATTTAATCTTAATAACTGGCACAAGAAAGCTGTATTTCAACTACCATGCTGTAAAACTACAAAGCAGAAATTTCTGCTCCAATAACACTGGGAAAAAATCTCTAGCTTTAATTACTGTTGTCATAGGATTTACCTGTTTGCAAATCAGTACCACTAACAAAATTCATCTCTAACCTGGTTTAAGGTCAACAAATGCTTAACAGTGGTTGACAATAGTGCAAAATAGCCATCATTCTAGATCCAAGCTCCTTGCCTTCTCTCTTTCAATCTGAAATAAAGCAGCTGAATCAAACACAAACATCCTAGGCCATCTTTTTCTAAAGAAGATTAAATCTGTAACTGGAACTGAGGGTTTCATACTGTAAAATAGCAGGTGATCGATGCCTGAAGTCTGCATGACAGAAAGATGCAACAGCAAAAGGACACTGGGATTTGAAGGAGGACTCATAGAATGAAAATGGCAAAAGGTTTTCCCCCACCTGCCACGTTAAATCATAAATCATACCCTGCAGGTCCCACTGCTGTGCAGGTGGCTCCTCTGTGTACATTGATGGATATAATCTCTATTATGGACTATCCAGTTCAGTTAAGGATACAAAATTTGTACATCCTTGTAATGGAGTTAACTACTGCATTAAGATGTCTTAATAATATGAGTAAACTGATAGTTACTACAAATTCAATAATATTCTTTTTTTGGGGAATCTGATATTCAAATGATATGGGGAAAGTATGAAGCAGATTAGGAGGCTGCAATAACTCATCGTAGAATCTGTGAAAATTACACTTTTCTTATCCAAACTAGGCTACCTTTCATTTAAATTAACTCTACAGAAGACTGGATAAGAGTGCTTACCATGCCCTTTCTAAACATTTAGGGAAGGGCTGCAGTATTTGGGATTCTCATCGCCATACTGGGAAAAAAACCAAACACTTTTACATTTCTGTGGTAACTTCTGAACATTTGCCTGTTTGGTTTATTAAGTTAGAAGTTACTGTCTGTGAATAACCAAACAAATAGCTACTGAAGCTGGAACAGCTCTTTCAATTAGCAGTGTGATACAAACAAGAACAGTTGTGCTGCGAATGAGTAAGTGGCTGGTAGAGGCAAGAGCCTGACTGGGGGAGACTGAAGAACGACTGCAGTGAGGATGCCATTCCTCACGCCAGCTCCCCCCACTCATGGACACCCTTTTCCAAGACTGCACTGCGTATGCTCTCTCAAATCAGCCAAATATTATCAGTCAGGAGATGGAAAAAGATGACAGACATCCCGCGGCTGGCTGACTCCTTCCCCTCTCTGCAGCAAGAACAGCCCACAGCAACAGATCTGGAGCAGAGGAAGGTGGAGCTGGAGTGGTTTCACACTCTTACACAGCAGCAGAGCAAAGACACCCCACCAGACACTTCACCATAACTCCTACCTGCCTGTCAGCCAGCCCTACACCAGGACCATGAGCATCCCTTGGGTCAGTCCTCCCCTGGAGGATCTTCCCAAGGAGAAAGGCCACGACATTCGGCTGATGTTGGGCAGGGCAAGAGCCCCAAGGGGCCCTGGCACAAAGACCCAACCTCTGAGGGCTCCCCAGGGCCAAAGAACTGTCAGAAAACCACCAACTGAGATGACCATCACCATGCTGGTAAACAGCAAAAGCTAAAGTGTCAGGTGGTGGAGGCAAATGGAGTCTGTAGAGCAGGGAGGAAGAAAAAAGCTTCAGATGACAACATCCATGTGTTCCATTCAAATTAAGAGTTTTGTTCCTGACCCTAAAATTACACTGCATTAAAGAAATAGAGTAATAACACCTATCTTCATCCTTCTGATCCTCTGTGTGTCCTGGAAAACCAAACAGAAATTATCTCCAACAGTATGGGGTCATGAGACTAGACAGATTATCCATCCCACCCTGCACAAAGGTATCAAAACTAGCTGAACAGAAGAGGTTTTATGAAGGCAACCAGCATCTTTCTGATGGTAGCCACCCAGGCTTAAGTGTTTAAATTTGGAATTTAAATCTTCAAAATTTTAGACATACCTAACTTGTTCAGACTGAAAGGTATCATGCCATGCCCTGAGAGTGAGTTTAGTGAAGATTTATTAATAACATCTATTCTATTTCAGCATTTTTTAATCCCCTTAAAAAACCCTGTTGTTAGTGTTAATAGGACTGGTTTGGCTTTGTTTTAAATAAAAGAATGGCCAGCTCAGTGCCTGGTTAAACAGAGGGGCAGCAGACACCAATGCACCTTCTGGACACATGTGAAGCAGTGTATCTTACAAGTATGCAGACACTTGGGTCTCCCTCTTCCTCTCTAAACACTTGACAGAACTCAAGTCGTTGCTTAGAAAAAGGGGAACTTGGGAAAAACAAACAAACCCAAAGAACAATAAAAGAAAAAGTAGAGGAGAAGAAATGCCATTATAAATAAATTAATTAAGCCCCTCATAGTAATTACCACTATTATTACCTACTATTGGCAGCAGGCAAGGACTTTTTTGTCAGGTATCACACAGTTATATGAATATTTTACAGAATATGAAATACAAAACTTCTCAAACTGGCAAAGTAAAACAAGAGTATTATCTCCATGCAATACATTTACTACTATGATCTTCCATGCAGGCTATAATATATTCAGTATGTAATCACTGATACTAATTTAATTTATTTTATTAAAAACAATTGCCCTACTTTATCAAGTTATTCTTGTGCCACTATATACCTTATCTGAGGGTGTGCTGATCAACATCTTCAAACATCTTCATCACAGATTTAGAGCTGCCTGTAAACTGGAATTCTAACACTACTTTTAACTCAACCAGAGGAACAGTCTGAATAATTGCATTACTTAGTTATTTATGGTAAGTCAAGTTTAAAGCTCATATAATTTAGTAGTTCTCTGAAGAGCTCCCAGCTAGGATACTTTAGTTGACTTAGTGAGCAGATGAAACCAGATCTGATTGATGAGGTAGCACCATTGAAGATGTTCAGGCTTAGCAATAATGGTGGTGTTTTCTAATGCCTGTGCCTCAGAGCACTCTGCAGAAATAATGAGATCACATTTTCACTTCTTATTATCTGCACTGTCTTCATGCTGGGATAGCCACTGGTATGACTTAAGGACAGCACTACAGATTAGAAGTGCCCATTCCCTCCTTTGTAATTACATCAGCATGACTCTCCCAATAAACAACAGAAATGGAAATTGTCACTACATAATAATGGCTTTGGATTCAACACCCAGGCAACACAAGAAAGCAGAATTTAGGAAACATTGGACAACCTGAAAGCATTAGATACAAGCCCCCTTTATTTATTTGATTTTGGTTTTTATTTTCTTTTTCAGCTAAAATAAACCAGGCCTCACTCTAAGGTCACATTGCACTTACCACACAAATACATCTTGTTTCTAACTCAGCAGCAGACAATACAGACGAATATGTTAACAGCTGTAAGTGACAAAAATATCAAAAAGCTTTAAATTGCAATAACTTCTTTGACCTTCCAGTGAACAATGTGGCATTTTTATAATACTGCTTTCTGTCCCTTAGCAGTACCTAACATTTCATTTCAGTTTGACAGACCTGAATAACTTTGACTCAGGAAGTTTTTTGAAAGTATGACACAGCAGAACCTTTGTTTTCAAGAAGAGCTCTACAATACAGCATGTTACCTGTCCAGATAATAAGAGGTTACACAATTATAACTGTGTATGCTGTGCTGACTGAACTCATTACAAAGTTCTTGGTAGGGAAAGATGCAGGAGGAGACAGACTGGATTAGTACAGCATCAGGGAGTAATTCAGGCTCAGAGAGCTTTTCATGGGTCACCTGGTCCCCTGCTAGCAGGGGTAATGCCAGGTTAGATAAGGATGCTCAGGGTCTTGTCCAGCCAAGTTTTGAATATCTTCAAGGATGTAGATCCCACAAACCTGGGTAGTTGTCCACAAACTGATTTGGCTCTTTTTTAAGATAGCAAATACAATAAAATATTCCACAAAGCCCTGCTATCATTCAGTTGCTTATTAAAGACCATGTTCACAGTATAAACTGATACCTCAAGGCATTTCGTTCCAATACCTATTACTGAGAGAGAAATATTTCCGTGGACCTGGATCCAGAGCACCTTTCTATCCTGACAACTTTACTGTAAATTTTCATAGTGCTTTTCTCTCTTGATTACTGGAAAAACTCAACAGGATCCTACTACAGCTACTTAGGTAGCCTGAGAAGGAACCAGTATCATTGTCTGTAAGATTTAGAAAACTGATGATTTGTGTTTAATTTTTTTCCTTTATTCTCTTTTAAATTCCTTTTTTTTTTTTTTTCTTGTTGCCATCAGAAAACTACTACAGATACAGAATTTGCAAGTGCTGTTTTCTTAGACTACATTCCAGCATTGCCTTGTAAAACTGAACACAGAACTGTCCTAAATCTTCTTTTCTGAGAGGAAATGAATATATTTAATACATAAAATACAATTCAACATCTTTAAGTCTTGAGGCTATTTTCCAATAACATTTTGTTTGTTGGCAACAAATGCAAAACTCCAGTGGTACAGCTTTGAATCTCTTTGTAAATAATGACACTGAGAACAAGCAACTACATTTAGTTTCAACCAAAGATTTAGATCATCATAGAGAAAAAAAGCAAGAAGGGGAAAAAAAAACCCTAACCAACCAACCCCCACAGTTCTGTTCCACTTACTACACATAAAAATTGATTGGAAAATTATACAAGCAAGATTTCATGTTAGATTGGGGAAATAAAAGGCAGTTTTAATTAGTATGATTATATTCCTCACTATAGAAACTAACATGGTTGTTTAAGAGATATCAAAATTGTATCTTTCAGTAGTAATTATTAAAAGCCTACGTGGCATTTGCCCACTGCTCTGCACTTCATGTGACTTCTGAAATATTACAAATCAGTGCTCTGGAACTGCCTGCTGAAATAAGTACACATTCATCAGATTTAATACCAACTTCCAGCTCTTTAGCAAACTGCAGTCTAAAATGACAGAGCATTAATTAGCAACAACTGATGTGACTAAGGTTTCATAAAAGCTTTCAAGAAGTGACCTTTAAACAATAAAAATACCCCATGGTTTGAAATATCTGAGTCAGAGACAACAGATGAGGTGACTTTTTTTTGTACCCCTTTTTTCTGCCTACTCACTGGATATGAATTAATGAACTGAACATAACTGTCATGACAAATTCAATTTATGCATACAAGAACACAAAAAAAAATCCTAATAATTAGCAAATAAAGCATCATGATTAACCCCATAGGTTACCTACCCACATTTCCCTATCTTTCCATAAAAAAGGATCCTTTGGTAGGCTGTAAATTCAGTGGTAGTGATTGAAAAAATATCAGCAAGGTAATGATTTCAGGATAAGGTACTTTTTGCCTTAATAATTTTAGATCAACAAATATAAATGAGAAATGTCTATTACTATCATTAGCAGGCTGCTCTCAGATGTGAAAATTAAACATTTTCCACCAAAACCATCCAATTACATGTGTTGTGTCTAAGTCTAGCTTTTCTTTCATAGATCTGACAGTGCCTTACACTGTCCCCCAAATCACCAGGACTCTGGTGCTGAGGTGCATTAAAAGCTTGCAATGGGGTTAAGACACATTAAATGGCATTTCAAATAATGTTCTGACACAGCAATCCCTGTGAATTTCATCACTGACTTTTGAACTCACAGACCTCCATGATGCATTAGAAGTCCACATCACGATCTTGAGTGATACATTCAGCATTTGAGTATCTGATTTCTAAAAGAAGTAAAATTGTCAGCACTTTATTATCTATTCCCTATGTACCTGAGCTGCTGAAGAGCTCAAGCCTTCTTTTTACATGCTAAAAAGAAAATATTGTAGAGCACATCCCTTGTTATGTTTGTCCTGCCAACAAAGATATTCTGGTGTTTTCAACTAAAAAACTCCAGTGGATTTTCTAATCTGGCACCTAATGGGCCCACAAACATATGAAGTAGACCCTGAGAGATGTGGAACAGACTCAACCTGTTCATATCATCTTCCTCCATTAAACTCTACCAGCAATAGGATAAATAGACCTCTAGATTGAAACCCCAAGAAACAGCATGTTCAGTCAGTCTACCTGGGTATCCCTTACTAACACGAGGTTGATTTAATTCTGCCTGTACATCTACTGTTAGCTGTATCTGCAAATATTCGTACTAACTGGAAGAGTCTGGCCTAGAGGCAGAAAAGCTGTTTATTGTTTCTTCATCTACATGGCAGTTCTGCCAAATTACTTGCACGCAGGGTATCTGCAAACAGGTGTGAAACCTATTACAGACCTACCTAGTCTATTTTTTTGCATCTTTTTTCTACTCAAAATTTACCTATTTCAGAAACCAAAGTAAAGGTGTGGAACAAGTAATATTCTGGGCTTCAAAACACATCTCATTTTTCCTATCAGTAACACAAAAGTTGCAAGAAATCTGGTACTACTTAAGAACAGCAACAGATAAAATTATTATTTCTGCCACGTTTTCTTCCATCATTACAGCTTTTTCAAGAATGACAAGAAGAAAGGGATTTCCTTCTGGTTTATAGAAGATTGTTTCTTGCAGTCTGTAGAAACCCAGCACAGATATTTGTTAAAAACATTTGGTGCAGAGACCTGAAGATGATATGGTTTTCTGCAAAAGCCTTCTCCCTGCAGCTCTGACTTCTCCTCCTCACATGTTCATCTTCTCAGTCTGTGGCTGGGGTCAAAAATCCCTGTCTGGAGAGACCTCTGCCCTCAGTGAGCCCCAAGTCCTTAGGAATCTGTGCTTAGGTGCAGCAGGAACAAGAACTGGACTAAGTTGTTCCAGCAGATCTGGAATCCAATTATGAAATTATGAAAACCTACACAGAAGCAGCTGTCAGCATTTTATATGAAACTCCTAAGTGGACACAACTCCTGTATAATGGGGAAAGATGATTCTCCTACTTCCCAAGCCTGACTTACTCAACATGAAGATTTCCTTATCCTTCCTTTAGCTGGATTTTCTCACTTGCAGACAAGGATAAGGCAATTCCAAACATCACAAGTATCCAGTGAAATGCCTCTCATTTCCAATTAAACAACTGACTACAAAACCCAAATAATTCCAGCTGTTTCAGATATCAGCTTTGCTTCTCAGCCTACAAAACCTGGATTTACAAGAGGTAAGATATCTCTTCTTAATGTTTTTATTAACGTTTTGCACTAGGAAGAATTAATTGGATTATATGAACTCCATTGATGTGGCTAAGAGCCTGCTTCTACATTTTGAGAGTGTGGCTTGATCACCTGAATTCTGAAGTTAATTCAAATTTCAAAGCCTTTCACATCTTAAGTAAAAAAGAAAAGTTTAATTTGAACTGAGAATTTGAAACATATATCACACAAGCATGTACAATAACCTTATTTTTAAGATCATTAATTTTCTTTTATAATGTTCAGGGACATCATTTTTTCAGGGTTAACACTTCATGAGAATTTTCTAAAATACTGAAAACTCAGTTGAAGAGAAAATGCCATTTCTTACTCAATTTGCATTAATAGGCACCAAAACTGAAACACAATCTCATGGTCATATACATATGTCTGTAAATCTTCACATGGCTGATTATAGGTATAAACATCTAAATACTTTTCTTCAGCACCTCCAAAACACCTTACTTGTCCTGGTTTAAACTAGGACAAATTAATAATTAAAATTACACCCCTCCATACTTAACACCCTTTGTTAATTTGTATGCTCTGCCTGTACTTTCCCCCATAATAATTCAATAAAAATTAGTGCTTTGCACAAGCATCACAATGCAGAAAGCAACAAAAAACAACCACCAACTCTGAAACCCACTCCAATATTGTCATCTCACAGTTTTTTCTGTGAAAAAAAATTACCACATCTAGCTCCTTTGGAATTAAAGGTCAGTAATAAATGAAAAGAGTCCTGTAAATTACTTTGAAGTTGTCAGAGATTTAGATTAAAATCTCATCAATTATTTCTGTATTCTACATATTGAGACTTTGGTTTTATAAGCTTTAGCTTATAAAATTTACCTTGCCTAACTGTTGCACATGCTATGACATGGAAATTAAATGCAAGAAGCATGAAACACATTAAGAGGTGAATGACAACATCAGTGCCATCCTGCCTCCTGCAGAAAAACTTTGCAAAATACCATAAATCACATTAACAGCAAGGGTTTGACCTGAAGATGGATATTTATCCTCATTCTGGGCTATCACAACAGCAATTCCTTAAAAAACCACTTAGAAATACAGGGAGTTACTATACATCCAGGCACATATTTCATTATCTGCCATGAAGAAAGGCAACTTGGGGCTGGGAGAGAGACAATTTCTTTTCTTCCTCTACATCTTTACCCAGAATGGCATTAAGCTATTTTGCAGCTGTCCTGCCATGTGTCACTACATGTTTGGGAAGAACCAGGTAGCAGCTTTTTAAAGAGCTAACCAGATGCCTCCCAGGGGAGACTGATTTGTCTGCTGCAAACATCAGCAGAAAGTTCAGCTGTGCTTGAGTGCGAGTCAAATCCCAGCATAATCCCAGAGTACAGGGATGGAAGGCAAAAGTAAAGGTCTCTTCAGATCTGTGTATTGAATTAGCTTTGTCATATATTTAAATAATAAAATGAACCCTGAAAATTACCTAATTCTATCTCTTGGTTAATATCCTCTTCAATTTCTCTTGTAAATTAAATAAGACAGTTCATTTTTTGAAGATAAATAACTAGAAGCAATTTCTGCTCTAGCATCACTCCATGCTTATGGCCTTTTAAACCCCCTGATACTCAACAATTATTGTTTCCTACATCAGCAGATGGAAATGACACAGTAATGTCTTCAGCAATGCTGCCTTAACTTGACAACCATGTTACACAAAAGTATTTTATACCAGTTTACTAAATAAGTAAATCAATGTTTAGCCTAACCAGAAACAGCCACATAAAAATATTCCAGAATACTATTTTTAAAAAAAATATATTTTAAAATAGCATTTGCCTCTGATACTTCTGTCTCCACACTGCATGAGAATTGGCAAAGCACTGACAAGAAACTCAGGATGGCCTCACTAACCTTGAGAAATTTATAAGAGAAATTTGCCTGCTCAGGCAAGCTCCTGACATTCAGAAAAAACTTTCTGAAAAATAAATAGTGTGCAAGATTTCAGCCAACTAATGGGTTTTAACTAGGGAAAACTGGTATATTTTATGATGACATTGACAGCTTTGGTTCCATACTTTGTCTTTAAAATGCCACATACAGCTCAGCTGGAGAACATCAATAGCACCTTTTTTTTTCCCACTTCAGTTATTTAACTTGCTATAAAACTTTCTATTTCTACTTTCTTTTTATTTTACTTTCTATAGTCGTAATGATACTGCAAAATTAAAGCAACTATTTTGATACTTGAGACCACTAACTCAGTCCTCTTTTAGGTATGTGCCTCAGTATATGGCTAAAGCTTGAATCACTTGTGCTCAGACTTCCCTTCCATGACTCCTAATGAAACTCTAAAAACCAAATAATAAATTTAGTTATTACAAATGGATGAGAAATTGGAAGAAAAATGCAATGTGGAGCTGTTATAAGCTGCAACCTCATCATTTATTTTCAAATATTTAAGAGAAGTCCATGTATGCATCATTGTGATATCAAGATTTCAAACAGAAGATGAGAATACAAAGGCAATGCCTAGAAATTTAACAGCTCATTCTTAACCATCACACTTTCTTTTAAATGGTATTCTCCATAAGGTCACCAGTCCCTCCCCACATACAGGTGTTAGAGAAGTTACTGAAATGTGTTTTATTTGGGCTTTGTTTTTTCCCATGTATATATTTTCTGAATCTTTTCTTTAAGCATTAGGGAAAACACTGGACAAAAGGAAATAGGTGGGGATTTTTAAAAATGGTTCCTTTTGCCAGTTAAAAATTTAGACTGGAATCTGAAGGACATTTAGTAAAGCCCTGCTGGTATCAGCATAACTTTTTCCTGGGTGCCTTTGTGTATTCATAATGAAGCTTCATAACACAGGCAAAATTAGCTTTAAGTGATTTCTTCTTTGTTCTAACTATGCAACAGTAATCTCTAAGCTGGTCCTGCTTCCTGTTTATAAGCTATCATTGTTGAGCCATTTCAAATATATGAAGAGTAAGTTGTATAAACAGGGAGGAAACATACTTCCTCCTACTTTGTTCAGTAAATTCACCAGAAGATATTCCCCCTAAAGCCAGCAGAACTGCTCCCTGCTTACCCAGAGTATTTATTTTTGGTGGCCTGAGGATCTCTTTCCGTGCAACAATTCATGCCTTTTTTAATGAGAAATTATTTATGTCATTAAAGCCAGTAAGATAAAGAGAATCAGCATTTAATATTTTTTTTTCATGTCATCTTTCTTATTACAATAAGATTTTTAGTTGCCAGTTACCCTTGAAAGTGAGTCATGGAACAGTGGCTGCCTTTGCTACTGGCTCTTCTTTAATTTAAAAAAACTGACACAAACAAGTGAAAAAACAAAAGCAAACAAACTTTTGAATTAATTCTAAGCAGAAAAATTGTGGATAACTTAATTTTTAAAACAATTGTTAAAAAAAAAAAAATTACCTATGGCAGTGCAGTAGAGTCAGATGTTTCATGCTGAGTCTGTTGACATCTTTCTTATTAAGATCAAATATTCTATATTCTTACTTTCAAACTTCTATGAAGTTGCAATTTAGTCAAGCAAATCAGGTAAACCAGAGTTACTGTAAGGGCCTATTGCTGACATTCCTATACAATCTGAATTATCACTTAGCTCACAAGGAATGTTTTCATAGGATTAATCCTCATCTTCACAAAGTGTTTAACTACTGGATTTCTAATAACTTCATCTGCATTAAATTCAATTCTCCAATGATCAACAAGGCCAAGTTTGCTTCTGGTTTTCTTACAAGAGGAAACAAAATTGTCAGTCCTTATCATCACAATAACATTTGGACTCCAGTTTCAAGTCTTCCATGGTCTTTCCATAGTGCTTTTGATGAATTAGACTTTGTTGAAAGGATTCATTTTGTACAGGAGAAAAATACTGATGATGGAGAGAATTTATCAGCAGATAGGATCATAATAAGGAAGCTTTTAATATATACACTAAAGAATCACTCCTACCAATGTCAGCTGAAACATTATGTTCATTATAGTGCTTAAAACATCTTCTAAGATCTCAGAAAAACATTTTTTCTAACCAGCAGCATTTTAACTCAATATCTGAACAAAAATAGACAAGTTATTAAAACCAAGCAGGCCACAGTTACAGGCAGATTGTTTTGGGGAAAAAAATAAGAAATTCATCAAGTGGTTACTAATAATTCAGTAGGTTCATCCTCACCCAAAGCAACTGCAAAGTAGTCTTCTAATATGTTTTATCTGTAAAAAGAAGGTTCATCTATTATAGCACTATACTTTGATCGTTGTTTTTATGTTACAGTATTTCCTACCTAAAGCCAGAAGCTACACTTTCAAGTGAATTACAGAATATAATAAAAGCCTTGGAATCACAGGCAATTGTTCACAGTATTATACTGCCTTTGAAAAAAATAAATTTTGCACATAATTACTTGCAGTCTGAATAACTCAAAGCAGTGTAGCTTTTAAAAAAAATCCCAGCTAATATTTTTGCTTGTATCACTATTAATAATCAGTAACATAACACCCTTCCTTTTTTATGTCTGCAGAAACAGATCTCAGCATCCCCATCCGTGTTGCTCTCAAGAAGACCAACTTTTCATGAAGCCTTTGAGTTGCCACCTCCTCCAGAGCAGATGGAGGCATCAGCTCCATTCTCTCTCTGACATGACCTCTATTTTGAGGAAAACTTTTAAGCCTGTGTTGCTACTAACATGAGAAATTCTGTCACTTCTCAGATTTTTTTTCAACTCTGTATATTGAAAAATGGACTAAGAATTATCTAGTGTAATAATTCTTCATTATTTCTGCCATTACTTTCAAAAGAAAATAGTATGCCTGATTGATTTCATAAGAATTCTTACTTTCAGTACTTCAACCCAGAAGCTTTTCCTTGTTTAACTATTTGTTCTATGAAATGTCTACAGTTCACCTGCACTGGGTGCATCCATCCCTGGCCATCCCCATCCCAGCACTGAGAAAACTGCACCAAAATCTTTACAGCTATTTCACAGTTATTCACACAATGCAAAGGTAGTTATGTAGATTAGGAAGGAGATGAACAAATTGCTAGCTATATACACAGAGGTTTTTATCTGTCTGTATAAATACAAGGGATTTATTTATTCCCAAAGCTTGCAAATCTTGATTACCCTGACTGACACAGAGGCTGGACACAGCATGGAACTGTGCTCAATCCATACTGCACACGAAGCTAACCAAAGCAGCTTAGATGCTTTTATTTGATGGCACAGAACTAATCTTGGATGCAGCACAATTTGCACAATCTCAAATCACTAAAGTGATTTTATCACCCCCACTTTTCATCATCCACACCTTATCCTTGCAGCCAGACTAAAACCTCCCTACTCCTCCCCTGAGCATCTCACCAATTCACAGGCCCGGAGTCGGCATCACTGTTTGGGAAAGTCCTGGGCAGATCCCTCACTTCTCTCTGCTTCCTCAAACAAAGCTGTGGAAATCAGCCACCTAAATCCGCCCTGATCTCCTTCCAGTGATCCCACTTCCAGAGCTTATTCAAACATATGGCCAGAAATCAGGCCCCATCTAACCTCTTATTTACCAGAAATATTCAGAACAGCTCAGTTTCCCCTCTTTGTCTGTAATTTCAATTGATACAAACCTCATTCCCTTGAGACATCAGTACCCTGCTTAAGTGCAAAATCTTATCTGGATACATCAGAAAAATAAGGAATTAGCCAAAATGGTGAGAAAACTTTAAAGAGTTATAAAGCCAGACAGGAACCTACTGAATTTGATTCTTGGAAAAAAAACTTGACTTGCATTGTTGCACCCCAAATGGAACTGAAATTTACTACCTCGAGGCACAGAAGTATCTGTAACATTACAAGGGAGATTCTCAGATTTCAGGTGTGTTCATCAGGAAACAAGTGTTTCCCAAATTAAAAATATATAAAATACTTAAAGAATCTTTGAGAATTTTTTTGTTTATTATCTAGACACTTGAAACCACATTTAAGAAAAAAATCCTTTGTAGAAAAGTAAATTTATGATTTGGTGATATCTAGAAGCTGCAGCCTTTGTTCTGGTTGACTTCCACTGTCATTACTGCCAGGCAGGAAGAACTGGGTGACAGAATGAGTAGAGAAAACCACAGTGATGACAGCCTGGGTTGGTTACTTAGAGACTGAAACCAAATTATGCAGGATGCTTATGCATCACTATTCTAGCTCAGACATTATTTACATCGGATCTCTAAGAGAAAATAAAGGCACACACAGACAAAATATTGCTCTATTTCTTGGTGAATTAGCACATGAAATACTGAAGAATGGATTACATACACAAGGAAAGCTTCTGAGAGAGCATGGACTTCAAAGGAATACAGCAGAAATGATGTAGTTTATTGAAAACAGAACGGAATCATTAAGGTTGGAAAGGGACCCTAACAACAAGTTCAACTCTCAATCCAACACCCCCAGTCAACTAAACCATGTCCTTTTTGATGGTAAAAGCCAACACTGCATGCAGGATAGCTTTACAGACACTAATTATTTCCTGATTTTACCTGGACACACAACTGGCTAAAGAGAACATGAATATAAAGCCTGATTTTGTATGTAGGATTTAAAGACCTGATTAGCAGAGAGCAAAAAAAATCTTTATATAGAGAAAAGAATTTTTTCACTTTTTCTTTGTGTATATATAGTGAAAACGTAGTCCTGATAAGCAGTTTTATTTTTTATTTTATGCCATCTACTAGGCTAACTTCAATTACAGCTCAAGCCTTAGAACAGCTATAAAATATATGTAGATGCAAATAGATGTAGATGCAAAACCAGTAAAGGTGATTTTAAATCAGACCAATTAAAGCACTCTGGTTCATCCTATAAAAACTCTCATCATCCCACTGACATGGCAACTTGTTTCTGAAGTACTTGTGGACACCTTGGTAGACATTTCTGAATTTATGAAAATATGGAATAAAGAAAAAACTGGAGTAAAAGATCTGAAAGCCTCCTTGGAACTTGTGAATAAAGATCAAAGTAAGTCTTTTCATACTGTGATTTCCATTTCTTCTTACTGCTTAGAAGTTCTGGTTTCTAAGTGCATATAAATTATCTCTGCATTTCCTATCCTAATACATGTAGAAATTGCCATGATAACCTTATCTGCTTTACAATTTTTAATATTAATATCTCCAGTGTAATATGGAGACTAATGCAACTGTAATATGCAACTTGTATTTATTTCCAAGTTGCATATTATATTTTGTATCTTATTTGCATATGTGATAGGGTACAGATTCATTTTATATCTTCCCTACTGAAGCAACATGAGCTTGTCTGCCTCATATATGTGGATACTCAAGAAAACAGAGACAAAGTAGCTTTATGTGCCAGCAGTCTTAGAAAATCCTAATTTAACAAAGGTGAGATGTTCAGAATGCAAGGAGCTCAAATGTCAGATTTTGTTTCTATTTCTAAACACATACTTGGTCCTACTCAAATTGCAAAATGAGGTTTACACTGCTAAAGGTTTCAAACACTACAAGCCAAAGAGTTAAAGGTATCCAATACAAACTGAACCCACTATCTCATCACACCACATATGCCCTAATTGGATTCACATGAGCTTTTTGTGTTCTGAAAACCTTAACAAATGGATTAGCATGTTGAATTATGCACCTCAGAAAAAAGATAAAAGAAGTATTTTTATTTCCTTTTTTTACCCAATGAGGTAATTAAACTTATATTTGGAAACTAGAATTACAGCAGAATCCAAGAAAGTTAACTCCAAGAACACAGAGGTTCAAAAGAATATTCCAGACCAAGGAGTTTTGTATTAAACTTATTCCCCTTAGCTAAATAAGAACATTCACAACACTACATCAACTCCAGTTCTGTCAAAATTACTTCTATGCCACAGCTTTCTGCATATATGCTAATTTATGTCTTAAAACCAAATGGAAAAAAAAAGAAAAAGCCACTGCTTTGTTTGTGCACTATTGAAATATATGCATTAAAATTAAATATCTAGACTCTTTTTCATACAATTTACAGAACTAATAATGCCTGGAAATTTGATGCAAGAATAAAAGCTTAGGTGTACCTAGAAATATTAATTTTCAACCTCACAGTAGGTCAGTAAACAGAAAAATTTACTCTAACTAAACCAAATAAAGAGAACTGGCAGCTGTACTGACACATGTTGGCTAGCTCATGAGATACTACAAGGACCCAATCAGATCAACCAGTTACAGGCAATTCCATCTTCATCAGGAAGGTGTGCACCTGAAGAAAAAAAACTTTAGATATACTTAGGTATTTTGAGCCAAGAGAGTCATAACTCCTGCATTTTATTTGACAGAGTTAATGCTGATTATCAAGTAACAGCTCCTTTACCTGCTGGCTGGACCTCATTTCCTTTAAAACCCTGCAGTGGCCACACTGGGTTCTGACAAAGAATTTGAGCAGGACAAACACCTGACACAAAATATCTCAGCATTGGACTAAAGATGCAACCTTAAAGGCGAAGATGGGAAAAGCAAAAGCAAGAACTGATTTCTGGTTTCACAGTATTATCTATTTAACCCTTTGAAAGCATCAAAACCCTTTGAAAGCTTGGCCACATCAGGAGTGGACTCCCTCCAGCCATGCTCAAGACTTCTTCAGTAAGTGCCCAAGTAATTGTGTTCTCAATGTGTGTCAGCAGTTTATCATTTCTATTTTAAGACAAAACCATGTTTGGTGCACACTGGCACGCCATATAGCTTATTCAGTGTTTAAAAGCCATATTGTACAGAGAAAAAAAAAAAGCTAATTTATCCATTCATTTTTGAGTTAAATTTTGTGCTGAAAACTTCTGAGAATGCACTAAATGTCTCCAGCTCCCAGAGGCTTCAATGATGCCTGAAATCCAGAAAGACTGAAACCACCATTATAACCTAACATACACAGATTAAGATCCTCATCCTTAAGATCTGAATGCAGATAAATGAAGAGGCTCTGCATGAATAAAGGCTCATAAAAGGAAAACCTTTACAATTAGTGTTTATTCAGCAAGGCAAATAAACATCATGTCTACCTTGAGCAGATGAATAAATTTACTTAATTCAATAAGCACTAATGAAATTAATAGAACATTGATTTCAGGGCAGCCAGGATTTGCCCAATGTATTTACCCTGAGCAGAACTGTATAAACACATTAATTGACCACATGGTTAGGGATTCAGAAAGATGCAATATAAATTCCACTGACATTTTTTTAAACCAATACTTTTGACTCAAACCTTATTGTTATTTCATCTCATTTTCTCTCTAAATTGTACCTTCTGAATCAAATCAATAAACTACTATTACCAAAATTATTTTTATGAAAGTCAAACTATACTTTATTCAATGAAAATGTAGGTACTTTCAGCATATTCACAGTATATGAGCAGCCATCAATACATGGGAGATGTGTTCAACATATTTGGTGTTTCCTTTTTAATAATTATTCTAAAGAGATATTTTGTAACCTGTTTCTCTTTTGAGTATCTAGTACTTATTAAATATCTATTTCATAGAATCATATCATAGAATCATAGAATTGGCTGGGTTGGAAGGGACCTCAGAGATCATTTCAGAATCACATGCAAATTTTATCAAATTTGTGCTTAGGATAAAAGAAAATTATCCACTTCTAAAAACAGGGGGAAAAAATGTGAATAAGTGCAGCATGAACTGCAGTGGCAAATTTTTTCCTAAAAAACCTTTATATAAAATGGACACTGAGTTTTGAGGTAATGAAAGTCAATCTCACCTCCAAGAAATGTAACAAGAAAAGTAAGAAATCTACTAATCACTGCTAGATAAAAAAATCAGATTTAACTACTGTAACTGTGTCCAAATGGATTCAAATTGTCTCAATGTACAGGGAAAGTTTTCAATAGAAAATTTTGGCTAAAGCAGTTCAAATGACAGCCCTATATGTACACATACACAATTTAAGATTTTATATTTATATTAAAATTTTATTTGTTGATATAAAGATTCTGAGAAGACTTCAGGCAATAATTCTTAGTAATTTTTAGCCAATGTGATCAACAATATTCAAAGTCCATTCTGTAAACTGACATTATGTACCAGGGACTAAACAGACCTGATTCAAAGACACTTCTTAGATGTCTCCTTTACTTTTGGTCATACACTTTATACTTATGACTTGAGAAAGTTCCTATAAGCACACAGAAAAGGAGTTCATACCAGTTATAGAATTCCAAAAGCCTCTTACCAGTAAAGGATCTAAAGTTTCATCACTTCAGCTACACTACTGTTAAGCATCAAAGCCCAAATGGGACAGAGAATCATTTTCCTTCAGTTCTCTCTATCTGTGATGGGTTAACTCCTCAGGAGACTGCAGTGGAACTTGAGCAGGATTTTTATTTTAATTAAAAAAGTAGAGATTACTTCATTGGAAAAAAAAAAACCCACTATGTTTTTGTTGCTTATGACAGATGCAATGGTACTAAGGTATAAATGTGAATAGATGCATTATTGTCAAAAAAAATGCTAATTCATTTGCAATTAAGCAAGGCCTGCTAAGCATGCACCATGGGATCTAGATAAAATGAAAGGAAAAAAAAAAAAAAAAGAAAATAAACTCTACCCTTTAAACCATATGAGGACCATGTTTCTTTTCTGCTGAAATACTGGATTATTTTATACATGACATCAAAGAAAATAACTGCAGTACTGATGATCATTTCATATATAAATTCACAGTCACTGTCAGTCTGCTTTGTTGGTTTCTTTCTCTTGGTTGGTTTCAAAGATGAAAACATATTCCAGCTATATGAGAAATGCAAGGGGTTACCAATCCAACTAGAGTCAGGAAAATTAATGTCTTGCACAACCAAGCTGCACTCTATGAAAACAGAAAAGACATGCAAGGCATTTTGCTTTGTTAAAGCCCCATGTAGCCCTCTAGTGATGTAGACTGATCCCACTTGATTCCTAATTGTAAAAATGCTAATTGTAATCTACTGGATTGGACTTCAAGAAACGTTCTGTAATAAATTATTGCATGCAAGACAATGCAGAGAATTCAGATTGTTACCCAGTGTTGCTTTAAAGTCTGCAGTCTGAGATTTTTACTCTCCTTTTAATTATTTTAATATTAGAAAATATACATTTGCTTAGTATACTCTAGATTAAATAATTCTCCTAGCAATAAGAGTTGAAAGGAAGTCAGAAGTTTGCAAAATAGCTATTAAAATAGTTAATAAGCATATTACACAGCCAAGGTATATGTCTGATTATTAATGGTATATCTACCAAGGTAGTTCATGCTTTCTAAAATTACGGAAAGAGCAAAAAATTCTTTTGTGAAAGACTTTTACTCTTCCAAATCATTAAATGGTTACTTATGAAATCCAGATTATTAAATGGTTTCAAAATATTAAGACATTTGTACTTCATATTCAAAGCCATGTGCTTCAGCTGTATCCTGACTACATGTACCAGCTTTGGAAATAGATTTGACAGTGTGTGAGGTAGGGAATATTATTCTTCCATCATACAGGTCAAATAGGAGAGTTTATTACTGGAAGTACCAGTATTGGAAGCACTGTTGCAACTGGTGTGCTGACAGACTGATAGAGGTATGAGTTTGATGGAGATGCAAGAGTTACTTCACCTGAATTACTGAGATACTTGCATGGAAGAAGAAAGGAATAAAACCAAGGAGCAGTCATCAAGTATGAATTAGGATTTTAGAATTATTCCATCTGATACTTTCACTATACTCCCTCTCCAAAAGTGCGGTGTAAGAATGAAGTGAACATCAGAAAGAGCTGAGTTAAATGTTTCTGTGGGAGACTGGAAAGAAAACATAGAGATTAGTACAATGATTTTACTTATTTAATAGCTTCAGCGTAATTACATCTATATTAAGACTGTCATAGTGAGGTATCAACAGTGCCATCATACTGCCTACATAAAAGGTGACTCATCAGAGCCCTGAAATTCAAGTGGAACACTTACTGTCACTTAAAATGGTTTAGGAAATTAAAGCAAATTTATGCAGCCTAATATACTAACTTACTCTGCTATTTTAACTGGTTTTCATTGAGACGCCAATCTCTTGGCACACAGAATGAATGCAGGAAGGAAGAGTTGCTTCTGAAAACAATGTGGCAACCTGGGAACAATGAAGGATGCAGGAGTTAAAAGAAGAGGGAGAGAAAAAAAAAGGCAGATGTCATCTAAGATGACAAACCGTAAAGCTCAGATTTACAGAAAGGGGAATGAGGGAAAGAATTAGGGGAGCCTGCAGGCCTTTAGGTTTATAAATAGTCACTTTATGAATGGTCATATTTTGCTGGAAATGTGTCTGATATAGAATTCTACAACATTTATTCTTAAGGCTGTATGTAAAACTAAAAGTCACTGGAAAAAATCCATGTACTTCATCAGTTAAAGCATACAATTTAGATTTTAAAAAATCCAACACATGTACATTATATAATGCACAACATCATATCCATCATGCCTGTGAATATATAGTGACCTGAGAGAGTAACAGAGTGACTTCCACATCACTGGGACATGACTTTTCCAGAGGCCAATCTCCACCTCAGTAAGAGCTGAGCCACAGCACCACTTCCCTGCACCTCACTCGACCCCAGGAAAGTAATGGTACCTCCTCTGCTTACTCCTTACAGGGACTCCAGGATTACTCCTTACAGAGTTCCAAGTTAGTCCTTACAAAGCCTCCAAGTGTTTTTTCCTTGTCTGTCCGCACCCTGAATGACAGCATTTTCAGCTAAGCAGATATATACAATTGTGTCATAAAGCAGAAAAGCACAAGAAGGTCACACAGAGTTATATTTTAAATCCTAGCAGAGTCCATTACAAACTTCCTATTTTGTAGGAGGAGGCATATCTGGAAAACTTTTTGTGAAATACAGAAAATTAATCTCTTCAGACCTAGACTAGGTAGGACAGGCTAACATAGCTAGAAAAGAGATTGTATCTTAAATGCATTTATTTAAATACTGTTTCAATTTTGATTCAACCTACTAGAATATGCTACAGATCTGTATTAAGTTTTTGTGAATTGCATTTTGACAGCACCAACAACTTTATTAAAAAGCCTATGAAAACCCACGAGCATTGGATAAATACACACATCCTTCATGTTTAAAATATCAATGAAAACAGTTTCAACTAAATAATTTCCTCCACTTGATTCCTGTACTTTAAAGTGGTGTAATCTATACCATTTCATCTATAAAGTTATACTGCTTAAGTACAGCCATAATGCAGCCAAATGTCCCATTAAACAATATAAAAGTGGGCCATTTCCTCTGCATGAAATTCTGAAAAAACATTACATTTCAGAGTAACGTACTCTGATTTCAACAGAATTGTCAGTTTTCCAATCAGCCTTCAAAACCACACTTCTATAAAACAGTATATTAGAATTCTATGGTATGTTATCATACACACGTTTGCTTTTCCTCACAAAACCTGAATCTTTTGTTCTGAAGTTATCATCTCAAATATGCCCAGGTAGCCAAGAAAGCCAATGGCATCCTGGTTTGTATCAGGAACAGCGTAGGGAGCGGGTCCAAGGAAGTGATTCTGCCCCTGTGCTCAGCCCTGGTGAGGCCACAGCTTGAGTCCTGTGTCCAGTTCTGGGCCCCTCAGCTCAGGAAGGAGATTGAGGTGCTGGAGCAGGTCCAAAGGAGGGCAACCAGGCTGGTGAAGGGACTCGAGCACAGATCCTATGAGGAGAGGCTGAGGGAGCTGGGGGTGTTCAGCCTGGAGAAGAGGAGGCTCAGGGGAGACCTCATCACTCTCTACAACTCCCTGAAAGGAGGTTGGAGCCAGGTGGGAGTTGGTCTCTTTTCCCAGGCAACTCTCAGCAAGACAAGAGGGCAGGGTCTCAAGTTGTGCCAGGGGAGGTTTAGGTTGGATATTAGAAAGAATTTCTTTACGGAGAGGGTGATCAGCCATTGGAATGGGCTGCCCAGGGAAGTAGTGGATTCTCCGTGTCTGGAGATATTTAAAAAGAGACTGGATGTGGCACTCAGTGCCGTGGGCTGGGAACTGCAGCAGTAGTGGATCAAGGGTTGGACTTGATGATCTCAGAGGTCCCTTCTAACCCAGCCAATTCTATGATTCTATGATTCTATGATATGTACTTAATAAAGAATTACAGAATTATCTGGGTTGGAAGGGACCTTAAAGACCATCCAGTTCCAACCACCCTGAATGGGCAGGGACCAGGCTGGTCCAAGTCCCATCCAACCTGGCCCTGAACACTTCCAAGGCAGGAGGCAACCACAAGTTCCCTGGGAAACATCTTCCAGTCTCTCATCACCTGCACAATGAAGATTTTCTTTTTTATGTCTAACTCAAATCTATATTCCTCTAGTTTAAAGTCATTACCCTTCATCACTACAAGCTGACTGACTAAAAGTCAGTAACACAGGACGACCTCAAAATGCTTCTTGAAATTATTTCTCACTATCCAGGTACTATGAAGAAGTACAAGGAAAAATAAATGGCTGAAATTTATTATACTTACTGAATAGCTGAGAAGCTACTGACCATCAAGTTGCTTATTTCAAAAATACTGAGGTAAATTGCACTGAAATTAGTTACCTGCTACAGGCAGCAGGTATATGAGATAAATACTGGTGCAAGCAAAGATTTTCATGACAAAAATTAATATTAAAGTATTTTCCCAAGACCACAATCCTCATGAGTAGTTGTCATGATACCACACCATTAGAACTACTGAACAGCAGACAGGACAGGACTTGGATGGGAACAAAGCATGAAACTGCAGCCCTCTATGAAAATCAACACACCAAGGGTTCTTTGCTTGAGGTAGTAAGATACCTGCAGATAGAGGTTTTTTTTAATATTAAGCTAGCTAGATTTTCATTCAGGTTACATTATTAATAATGTAGAAGTGTAACCTACAGAGTCACTGGTTCAAGTGAAGCATCCTTCTAAGCAATATCCCAGGATTAATGTTGCTAACCTACTCTGAAAATAAAGTCCCTGGCCATGGCCTTGCACCAACTATGAGTAATCTGTGCTGTTCCATCTCCAGCTTTCAACTAACATGGCATTTTTGAGTACAAGTTCTTTTCCTGAGAAGAAAATAAAATATATAACAAGTAAAAACAAGCCCAGCAAAACTGCTTGCACTGTATTAAGGGTCGCTGTACAATACCCAAATATATTTCCCCGTGGCTACTCCTTCCCACTTCTGTTGTAAAATACAGTAAATATAATTAGAGATCTGTAACTAGAACCCAAAATAAAGTATTCATATACTCACTTGTGTGGTAAAAGCACAAAAAGTTTCAAGCAATAGCTAGCACAGAGCTGTTACTTAGTTTTCAAGGGTTGGGTTTTGCTACCATAAAATGGGACAGAAACTGGAGAAAAGGCAGAATATTCCCCAGAGGACTATGTAGAGGTCTGAACAAAAATTTAGGTGCCAGATCTCACAGTCTGCATCTTGTAGTTAAACATTCATCTAAAAGGAAGTACAAGGGGACAAAATGCAATCATTTGGACTGAGCAAGATGAAGGCACAAAACAGAAAAATCAGCATTTTATGGATGATGATGATGATGATAATAACAGAGATAGCAGATCAAAGACAAGCAAAGAAACACAGTCTTTTTGAAAGCACACAAAAAACACTGCTTGACACTAAAGGCCAGGAATTTTTTTTCTTTGGTTGTAAGATTTTTCTTTTGCTTTTAGAGGTTATGGGACTCTGGGGACTTTATTAGTTGGAGCTGGAATTAATCCCTTCTGCCTTTTTCTCTTCAGACATAAGCACAGAAGACATCTCTGAATATGTACTGAGAGGCAGATAGATTACTAACAATTGTCTTTTAAAAAGCAATTGATGCTTTTTGCCCCTAGAACTCATCCCTGAAAGACACTTTCAGTCCAAATAATATGTTCTAGAACTCCACAAAATATCTGATTTTTTTACCAGGCAACAGTGTGTGGATTTGCTAAATGAAATGTTTGTCAAGTTTTACTCAAACACCTTGGAGTGAATAATCAAGTTCACCAGCACAGTGGTCACTTTTTCTTAGCTAAGCCTTCAAGAATAGCATGAACTGTTTGCATCTCTCCATGATGAGGACAAACCCCATGCTACCCACTACAAATCCACACCTACAAATATAAAGTCATCAATAAAAAGGAAAACTTCTTGATGCAAAAATTCCTCAGTGTCTGTAAGATTTATTTACATCTTGACCTTAACTGAAAAAAAGGCCACAAGACAATATCCTCCTGGAGCATATTTAAAAGAGATTATGAACTAAAAATTATTTCCATGACATGTTCATCCTATGTCAGCTGTTCCAGGCCAACTTGTCTTTTCAGAAAGAAATATAAGCTCCATGATCCACACAAAAATTCCAAGGGAAAGACTAAAAATTCAAAATTAAAATGCTACAAAGAGTTTCCTGAAAATCCATGAAGAATTGTTTCCTTCTGCATACAAGTTTATAGAGATATAACTACATAACATGAGAAAACAAGCCAGAGTTGCACTTATTTCCTTCTCTTCTTTGATTTCAGCTGACCACTTGTCTTTTGAAAAGCAACAGCAACCACTAATTTTATCTGTCCAAGCTTTTAGTAATCTAAAATATTTCCTCTTTTGATTGAAGGCAACAAGGCAAAATAAAAAAGGTCAAGCAACCCATTTCAGAATCTGGAATCAAGGCCATAAGCTGTAAAAGCCAGGGTCAGAGAAGATGGGCTGAAATACCAACCCAGGGAATATGATGACAAAGGAAGACTAATCAAAAGGATTATTGTCTGTCTTGCCTCTGAAACTAAGTCTGAGATGGGATATTTTTAGATGGGAAGACTCAAGTCAACGATATGATATACACTATCCCAGAAGGCCTGAAGATAACTGAAAATTAGGGAGGTTCAAATGTCAGCATTTCTGTGTTACAGTATTATCAACTATAATAAGGAAACAGAAGTGTTCTTTAATTTAATAACCAGCTGTCTAGGATGTAAATCAAAGAGTTAACAAAACAGTTAATGTATGATAAATAAACCATTCATAAGGGCAGTGGATAAATCACTGGTATTTTACCTCTGCTACCACAAATCATGAACTGAAGAACTTGTTCTTCTCAGTTTGAAGAAAGGTATCACACATAACCCACTTTGGCAAGATTAACACTCTATTAAGAGAAAATTTTAATTTCTGCTTCTCATCTACTCTGGGATATTATTTATGACAAGTGACTCTCTCGGGTTGTGAAAGCTAAATTCAACTACTACCTGGAAGGATATTTATATCCAGAATAAACTCAATCTCATATTCAATGCTTACAAATTATCTGGATCACTTCCATCTCAATGTGCTGAAATTCCTGAGTAAGTCAGGTGATGGATTTTCCATTATCTTCTGAAATAATAAATATACTTGACAATAAGCTAGTAAATGTATTTCTAATATGTTTAGCAAACAAAACTAAACAAAATCAGAAACAAATTAAAAATAACAAAATCATTTAAATCTCCAGGACAGAAAATGTGAGAAAATGAATTCACAATTCTTCAGGCCTGACAGAGCAGCAGCAGCTCATAAAGTGACCACTGTCTGGCACAAGTGATTAAAGGGGTTTATACATTCAGATAGGAAAATGGAGATTAATAAGGAACTAAAGCATCCCAGATGATGCAAAACATCCTTCTGCCTCATCCCTCACCTTGTAGTTACTTCTCACTAGTTTACCTGTGTGCCTTACCCAGAGGACTTGCTTCCAAGGTGGAACTAAAACTTGTAAGAGAAAAAAGGGCATGAGATTCCTCTGACCCACACCAACATCTAAACTACTCTCCTAAGCTTTCTGTTGTCAGTGAGGAGACTTAAGAGCCCCTATGCACTAATTTGTCTAAACATTTAGACAGAGATGAGATAAAATGAGGCATATTACGATTATCTTCACATATTCACATACTTCAACAGTCTTAGTTTCTTTTTCTTTCCCCCTTCCTCATAATTTTATGTAGTTTAACACTGAACTTTGCTCAAAGCTATGTAGCAAGGTGGGAACTGGACTCTTTTCACAGACGACCTTCAACAAGACAAGAGGACACAGTCTTAAGTTGTGCCAGGGGAGGTTTAGGTTAGATATTAGAAAGAATTTCTTCACGGAGAGGGTGATTAGGCTATGGAATGGGCTGCCCGGTGAGGTGGTAGATTCTCCGTCCCTGGAGACATTTAAAAAAAGACTGGATGTGGCACTCAGTGCCATGGTCTAGCAACTGCTCCGGTGGGTCAAGGGTTGGACTAGATGATCTCTGAGGTCCCTTCCAACCCGGCTAATTCTATGATTCTATGATTCTATGATTCATTTTGTCACTTTTGTTCTAGACAGGCAGAAACAGAAAACCACTTTCTACTAAGTAAATAATTATGGTCCAAAAGAAAATGATAGCTTCCTGGACATGTAGGGCTCTGCTGACCAGCATGCAAACTGCCTTCTCTCAGAATCATGGAAATAAATCCTAGTTCTACATTTCACAAATAACATGAATTCACTCTATGTCTATGCTGCTATTCCTACACAGCTTAAAGGTCATGCTGCACAACACACTTATTCTGATAAAATTTTAGAAGGGAGTGAACAGTGATTGAACTCAGCTGGTTTAAAGTTACACTGGATGTAAATTGATTGTATCCTATAATATTTAGGGATGCACTGTACAAAACAGAATATTTTTTTTTCTGCACAATTCATCTAGGCAAGCATGTTTTTAAAAGAAAACTAAATGTTTTTTTCTGACATAGTATAACTTTACTCCTTGAACACTTTAGGATTAAAAAAACACAAACAAAATACGCTTGTGCAAAGTTCATTAGTACTGAAGTTCACTGAACTGTAACCTTCATGATAGGTCAGAAAACTTCAGATCAGTAAACATAAACGTGCTGCTGCCTCCAGTGAATATATTCAATTTTAAGAGCTGTGTTCACCCCTTCAACAAATACAATTTAGTATAAACAGTCACATTTTATTTTCTCACTTTAAAAATGCCCAGAGATCAGTTCTAACACTTATGCTTTGATTTGTTTGAATAAAAGGCTATTTGACATTTTTGGTCGGTATAAATAAAAAACTTGGATATAAACATTTCCTCCAGTTCTGAAATAAAGCTTTTAAAAATCATATTAGAGTTGGATATCTGATGCATCAAACTAGGATAACTGGAAACCCATTAAATAAGAAAAAGCTTTTATACTGCATTTTTCTGTAAACACAGCTCACTCCTATTCTACACAGCTAAAACCAGTCACGGATCAAGCTGTGGCTGCAGTTTACATTTCTGTATCACTGATTATATCTGGAGAGGTGCAGTGAATAGCATCTGACTTTTTCACTACCTGGCAGCTCACTACAGAGCCAAGTTTCATAAAGAGGAGTCACCATTCCTCTAGTGTTTGGAAGTCAGAGACTCTACAAGCATTCAAGTTACCTGCAGTGTGATTTTACTGTATTAACTTAAGCGTTCTTATAACAATCCATGGCTGCATTCTAAACATAAAACCACCTTGAGAGAGCTACCAGGCATATTTTCAAGCAGTAAATTAGATGCACACAGGACAACCTGACAGGAGGGTGATTGCAGTGAAGTGAAAAAGTTGATGGTTCCAAGAAGAGATTTTTTTTCTGCAGAACCGAAGCACAACAGTTCAACAGTTTGCATAACATTGACAGTCCTTGACAATTACTAGACCACTCCAGAAAACCATTAAAGTAGCTGTTGCTGTGTTACTTCCTCCCCATTGAGACTTACAAAGTATTCTCAGAGCTGTAACTCCAGGATTTAGACTGCTTAAGACAGACAAGATAATATAAAGCATGTGGAGTACTTCATTGTCACTTAAGATAAAAAGTTGGAGATGAAGAGCTGTGCTGGTATTTCAGAAACTCAAGAGAAGCAGGTAAAGTAGCAGTTATCTTTTTTTCAAGGAGCACTTGAAAGAGCCATGCAGAGGTACCAGTGGTGTGTAGACAACTGGGAGATCAGCCTTGCACTCCTAACTGATGGGAGAACATGAGCACCACTAAGCCATGGGTGGTTAAGGGAAGAATCTGTGGTTAATAAGATTTATTGGGTCTGTGTTGATTTATAACAGAACAGGCAAAGTTCATCTGATGCTGTGATTTTTGGAAAAAGGGGGTTGGGTATGTATGCACATGGACATTTGTAGCAAAGCAGAGCATCCAGCACAACACTGGAATATGCTCAGATGATCTGGAATTCAAACTAAAACAAAAAATCTATTCTACACACACACACACAGAGAACAAACCTAAAAACCCCTAAAAACATTTTGAAACATATTTTTCTTAAAAAGAGCCACTTCATCCTAAGTCAAAAGACTTGAAATTATGAGAAAATGCACAGCAAAATGTGAAAGCTACTTACTTGTAATTCCAAAACGATGAAAACTTTTTCCCTGCTGTATCTAACACTGCAGGTAGGCAGGGGGTTTAGGGTTGAAAACCAAAGGCTGCATGAGTAACAGGTAATCAATTTGGTATTACCCTTAATTTTCCCAACATTCATCACCAGAAACAGAAATGCAAATAATAGGGTTTTTTATCCTCACTACAAATTCTGTCGTTCTGAAGCAATAGCAAAATATTAATGACTCACATATTCTGTGAATGAGCATAATGAACACGACCACACTGACACTTTCAATGTTGTGTAATTTGATTTGTTTGCAATTCCTATTCTCTCCTGTTTACAACCTGCAGGAAAGAAGTGAAGTATCAAGCCAGTCAGAACAGAATATTTATAAGACTCAACTTTATGGATTCATTTTAACTCTCCAGTAAAGTGGAGAGTGTTACCTTATTATACATCCTGAAAAACCAATCTGCACAAACCTCAGCAATAGCAATCCTTCTGAGAGCAACCACATTACGAGTTTAAATAGTGTCAGGAGAGAACTCAGCCAAATATTTAGCAAGCCTCCCCCAAAGCTGAAATTATTCTGATTAATAAAGTAGATACACAAATACTAATGCCCCTTTCTTGGTACCAAGATAGATTTTTAAATTTCAGTTTCTTTCGTCTCAAGCACATGTAGAGAGAAACCAAGGTGATGCTCCCAGGCTGGGTTCTGACTCGCTAACAGGGGCAAGGTGACCAGCAGTGAAGGGGAACAGTCTGTCACCTCCAAATTATTTCAGCATGCTGTCACCTGTGCCCCTTTTCATCAGTGTGGTTCTATTGGCAGGGTGACCCTGCTGTCCTCCAGAGAAGGACTAACAGCTCCTCCTTTCATGGTAAATTATGCTGCCCATACACATCATCCCCAGCACCTCTTTGGCTATGAGAGCTGGAACTTGTCTTTTTTAACACTGTTAAAATGGGCCAAGTGTTCTGGTACTACCAGAAAAAGGAGAGAGACCTTTGTTATAGGTTCTCTGAATTAGAATGGATAATAAAGTTTAGTGAAAAGAACATTTTGGGCTTCTTTATTCACTTTTTTAAGGGATTAAACAGAACAGTTCTAATTTTATTAGCAACACACCTAGAGCATTTCCATGTGTTTATTGCCTAAGCTTTCAGTAGATAAATAGACACACATCTCAGCTCTCCTTTAGAGTCACCATGTGTGACAAAATTGTTATCTTAGTTCTACTAAGATGCTGCAACATGTTGCACAGGACAGAAGTACAGAGAGTCCTTTGCTATCTCCATGCAACAACCTGAGGTTTCCTTAATATCTCTCTTCATTCTGAACTGGAAAAAATTAGGAAATAGAAACAGCAGGGGAGGGTGGCTTAGTCTCTTTCCCCCAATGTTCACTGTTGTAAATAATGACACATCTAATTTGATACTTGGTTCTCTCTACTTGTTTCTAGTGATACCCACTTACCTACATTTTACCTACTGGGGTGAATGGAAATAAATCTTTCCTGAAAAGCTTCTTTTCCTTCTTCAGTACTCAGACCTCGAAACAATAATTTTGGACACTACAGATCAACTAACTTTGATATAAAAAAAGCTTTACATTTTAAGCACTTAGAAAACAATTAGAGTCCTCTTTTCTGAAGAAGACTTGTAAAATCTTAATAGCTATTTCAAAGTGTTTCTAAATGCTGCTTCTGAATAACACACCTTAAACACCACAACATTTTAAAATTGTTTGTAATATGTGAATGAAGTGTTAAACAGACTATTTTCTTTTACACATCAGAAATACATTTTCATCTGAGTAAAAGCTGCTCCTGGTGTAATAAATAAGGTTACCAACCAGAGAATGACAGACAGTAGATTTTCATTATTTTAAAGGAGAACAGCAAAGCTGTATCTGTGGTTTATTATATAAAACCCTACGTTTTGATACTGTGATTAAAATGTCAATTTTCTTAAAGAGCCATTCTCCATCAGATAGATCTGATTACATTTGCATAGCTTAAGTATGAGAATTAAAATGACTCAAAATTGAGATAAACTCTGCTATGAAAGCATACACACAATGTTTGCACAAGTGCCTAAACAACAAACTCTTTGGAGCCACATCTATCAGCATGGCACTTCTGCAAGGTCTCCCACAGGCTCCAGCAGACCAAGCAGAGGGGATCATTCTGCCAAAACAGTCCTCAGAAAGTAGATACACAATGAATGGAAAAAAAAATCAGCAAGAATTATAATCTTTCTACATAGTTCTCATAATTCTCTAATATGCACTACAACACAAAGAGCACTTGTTATGGACAGCAAGTGTGCTGTACAAGTACCAAGGGAAGGAAGAGAAGGCTTCAAAGTCAAGAACCTGAATGAGAATTGCTGGTCTATAGAAGAACCACATTAGAGAGTGGCAAGGAGTCCCAGCCTGGACAGGGGCAGAGACTGGCCTAAGGACAAGCAGAGCTGCCCCATGCTGCAGGGTAAGTTGACTAAAGAGCTCCTTGGATTCATGGTCTGGATACCAGCGCACTGAGGTCTTGATCCAGACATAAACCTGGCACTGGGGAGATGGTCCCAGGCTAGGCTGAGGACACAAGATGAAGATAATCTCTTTCTGAAAGGCCACATCTTTTTCATTGCTGAAATAAAACCAACACCAAGCAAGGACAGCTCAAATAATAACATATAATAACAACACCTTTCAGCCCAGTTTTAACAGTTGAGTCCAGTCCTCCCCTGAGGGTGCAGCACCCTAATTTATGTCACAGACCATGACAAGGTAAAAAATTAATTACTCTGGATGTATGTGGATGTGTTTATCCCAATTCTATTAGGTATGGAGGTCTAACTGACTAAAGGGGAGGCAGATTAGATGAAAAAGACCCCTTTTCAGTTTTATACTCTCAGGTTTAGAAAAGAGTCTATACTGTACAGTTCTCTATGACAGCACAACACGGGGAACCATTACAAAAGAAAAGTGTGCTCCTAACTGTTGGGTTTTATTCATGACCAGTGGGTTAAGTATATGCAAACACCTCATGAAAGTACAATATTAATTTGCTTCTTGCAACAGTTAAAATACTACTTGAAAACACTTCTTTTGCTTCATCCCTTAAATATATATACACACACACATATATGACATTATATTATATATAAAATTAGTTCCAGGTCAAACTGAAGAGTCATTGCACACTTACTGGCAGGGCAAACAGGGCTTTCCATCTGGAGCTGAAGAACTGATATTCTAGACCCATTACAACTCAGCAGAAATACATGCCATGTGAAGAGGTAACTGAAAATAAATATTATACTTACTTGAAATTACAAACCACTTCACACTATTAATCACTTCAGCAAGCTGTGTATTTTTACACTTGTAATCACTCAAAGAGATAAGATTACTGATACAGCAGACTCAAAATAAATATACATGCCAATAGCTATTAAAAAAATGCAAAATCCAACAAAAACAAAAATCACAAACCTGCCACCTGAAAAAGAACATTTCTCCCAGACATCACCAAGACATTGATTTCTGCACATGCTTCCTGGCTCCTACCAGTCCTGTAATGATGATCTAGAGCAGCCATTCACAAATCATAAATGCCCAATACATAATCATCCCTTATGGCTACCAGCTCATAAAATGTTAAATTGCATTATGGAATCAATGCTTCCTATACAGCAGAATGATAGAGCAGTTCTGATCAGAAAGGATCTCCCTGGATGTCATCCAGTTCAAGACCTTCCTCAGACAGGTTTAAGTAGATCAGGTCACTCAGGAACTTGATAACTGAGTAGCCTGGAGGAAAAAGAGAGAAAAAGGTGACAGCTCCTCTGAACTGGGATTAGTGAAGAGTATCAGCAATGATGGAGGGAAATGGATCAAAAGCTGTGAAAGACCACTGGAAGAATGTTTCATTTTTTAAAATATAAGGACCATTAAACATAGTAGCAAGAATGAAATGACTAGCAACATTCTTTAAATAATGCCACATACAACAGGGTGGTTTAAAATTATTAAAATGGATTAAAATGGATCAGTATAAAACAAAATTTCCCTGTCACTTGTTAATGATAGCCACCCATTTCTCAGCAATGCATGAGACAAAAATAAACACGTTAGGAATGGATCCTCACAGAACTTCAAGGGACTCTCCTTCTTTAAATGTGAGCAGAATAACATCTTCAGGACTACTGAAGATGACACAAAATCAGGCTTTTATGAATTTAAGAGGAGAAACTTTGTACACTTTTAAACAATTTAGAGCAGACTAAATTTTTAACTGAAGATTACAGGTAATATGGCTAAAAGCAACTTTACCATCAGGGCCTGACTGACACCAAAAGCATTCTTCCATTTAAAAATAAAAGTTTCTTAAAAGTTACTGGTATTTGTCTTTGCAAAATTTTCATAGCACAGCTTGTAAAAAGTATGTATTTTGATCCAGTAAGAAAAAACTACAGGATTAATTTCTATGTTCTTTAGACCAGAGGCCAGACTATTTTGGCCTTTATCATGAAGATTTCAGGTCATTTGAAACTGATAAATTTATAAATAGGGTTTTGTTAATCCAGTTTTTTTTTTCCCCCACCATACTTGCCCTCCCTTACAGCAACTTATCAAATTCTCCAGCTACTCATGATTATGTTATAGCATTGATGAAGTGTTAGCATTTATGTGTTAACCTCATATGAAGTTTATAAATCTCAAACCACTTAGCTATTCTGTAGCTATTTCTCTATTTGAAAGAGAGGAAAAAAAGATAATTTACTTGACTATGGTTACAAGTGGAGGGCAAATTAAAAATAATAACAAATAAAGAAAGCAAACCTATATTTTCAAACAAAAAGAACAACCTAAGAGACCTGAAAAAAGTTCCAAGTCCTAAAAACAAAAATCATAATTAAATAATGAAGATCAGCATCACAGAATAGGATATTTCATTCTTCTCAGAGCCTCTGCCAAATGTAAATCAGGAGATGCAGACAGACAAACATAAAGCTGAATTTTGCTAAATCTGTGGGAGTGCTACTATGGATCAGTTTCTTTTCTCGGTTTCTGATCTCCTAAAACAGCACATCTTTGCTTTAATGTTCCAAAGATCTCCATACCACATTCCAAGTACAGGACATGGAGCTATGGAGAATATTCCGTTTTAACTCTGAGCAGACTCCTCATCTCCTAGCAAATCACTACACTGCATCTAACCCTCTTATTTCTCCTGCCAGTCACAAAATGGCATCTATTCTATGTATCCTACAAGGCTTCCATAAAAAGTGCAGAGAACATAGAGAGAATATCCAGTAGCTTTTTTACTTTTGTTAAATAGTGAGCATTTGAATGATACTCAAGTAAAGACATTTTCAAAGTAAGTAATACCTTTACCCTTTCAAATGTGTGACAGGGCACTGTCCTAGCTGTAATACTTAACTAATATTTCCATGCATTTCTGGCTTGCCAGTGAGCTAAGAAAACTTCCATGGTAAACCTTAAAATTTAAAAATACTTGAATTGTTTTTTTTTCCCAACTCCATAAAGGAAGGTACTATACAGGTGGTAAAAGAAAAAGACACCTGTTTTACTGTTTCAGAAGATAACCATATTACTCACTATGTATAGAAACTACCTTGGATATGGTTGATGCCACATTTTTTATACTGCCCAGTGGCCTAACTTTCTGTTCATGATTTTCATTACAGTAAGTAAAAGCTATTATTCAGCAGGGAACATAAGAATGATTTTTTCCTTTGTTATCAAATTTAATCAGATCTGTTATTTCTGTATGTTAAATTCATTGAAAATTATTGTGATGTTCAGAGAATTAAATGCTACGAGAAAAATATTGTTTACATAAAGTATTCACAGAGAAGCCCTTAGTTATACATATATATATATATATAAAAAAATGAGCTCTTTGATAAAGAAAGCCAAAACCCCAGTTGTTTCAGACCACAGACTGTACAATAATTGTCTTGAACAATTATTATTACATATCTTGACAATGAGTGAGAAATGAGGGTTATAGACTGGGCATTCCATCAATAACCATCACCTCTCTCTGGAGCTCCACAGCAGCATCTCCAAACCTTATTTACAGATCTGTGTCAGGTACAGAAGCATTTAACAGCAACAGAGCACTGCTGCAGAGCTGATTAAACCAATGCCCAAGTTCCCTTGTGGGCAAGAGACATGGAGGTTCATTTATAATTACATAAATTATAAGCCAACTGTAAGTAAGGTTCTTCCATTGTCAACAAACTTTGCTAAATGATGTTATGATCTTCTAAGACACTAGTAATATAAAAGGAAACAAACTAAATTTTAAGTGCTAGTGTCCTTTTATTTGTTTCCTTTTATTACTAACACTTATATAACAATGGCAAAACAGCATGAGAACCACGAAAAAAAAAACTACAGGGAGCCCTCCTGACAACAGCAAATACATGAACAGAATTTTCCATTATTTTCTTTTTAATTTGTTTTGGGCTTGAAAGACATTGCTCATCTAGCAATTCTCCATGAAATATATTATCTTTGTTTCCATTAAATCATTAACCAACTTCAAAAGTTGGAGCTTAAATCAAGAGGGCAGATCCCCAAGTTTGCAATGCTGCCATCTACTAGTCCACAGATGTTTTGACTCAAGTTGTGACAGTTTTTATTGAAGTCAGGTATTTCTGAAGAATCCAATTCTCTGCTTTCAGAGTTGGGATACTGGGGAGTGACAGGACTGCCAATCCCCAGCCACATTCACCCCCTTGTCTGTGCCCAGCTGACACAGCCGAGCAGCATCACTGCTTAGGTAAGGTCAGAGAGGAAGAGCAGGCACAGAGAAAACAAGGATGAATTTCTCACTAGTGACATGAGGCTCCATTTGTCAGGTTCATACTGCTCCCAAATTTATGACAGAAAAACTATTTGCATTTGTGGCTTTTTAAATAAAACAGCCTCTGTGCTCTATATATTGACTACCTTCCAGAAGGCAACTCAACTGTGACTTACTTTCTCCATCCATAAAGTGGCTGTATTATACCACAGATCTCAGAAAGAAACAGACCCAGTGGGCCTCTTGATAAATGAGAAATATCCAGAAAGCTGGAGATCACACACTGATGGAAAGATGGACAGAAAATGGTTGAGGATATGGCAAGAGTGAGAATGATATAGGAGTTCTGTACCTTGTCTGTGAGCTTCCAGCAAAACACACACCAGGAGAGGTAGGACACAGAAGTGTAAGTTCAGTATCTAATATTTATTGTACCTGCTTTGTATCACAAATATCCCATCACACACACCCATAAGTATGAGCACAACTCCTCCATTTCTGTCCCTACCCTGAAATCACAGCTGGAATAACTGAAGTTTTTTTACACAGTATTCTCCAGACAGAAGAAGAGATTCCAGTCAGAGTTTTACCTTTCTTATTCCGTTTAAAAAGCTCCCTAGCAGGACCAAACTTGTCTCTTTTGTGGAGTCCCCAGTACTTCCTGACTTCCAGACCCAGGTAACAAACACAGCACTTGGCAATGACTCTCCCTTGAATTTTATTTTTAAACTGATCTTTAAACCAGATTCCTGCAATTTGTTGCTCTCTCTCAGGCACACTCACTGCAGTTAGAATGAGGTAGGGCTGGAATACAGGAGCTCTACCTCTGCCTGAATAGTTGCTCTTGAGACAGCATGCCAGGGGTCTGCCTCCTGAGCAGCAGCAGTGGTACTTGAAAGACAATTTCTATTGAATCCAAAGGGCACTTAAAACCAAGTGCTGAGTGGAATTTCTACATCAGGTTGAAACCAGTAATCTACTATTAACCCCAGTTCCTCACAGCTGCAATGTGCCACAGCATCACAGCCCGCTTGCTTTGCCTTGGCATCCAGAAAGTGACAGGTTTTGTAGCATTTACTGTTAATTACATGAAAATTATTAATTACTCCTTACCATTTCCCCTGAGACTAGTAATTTTCAGGTGCTAAGTAATAAATGAATCATTTCGGTAAGATGAAACATCTCAACTGTTCATTCTGAGCTGGAGAGCTCAGCATTATCCCTGGTACACAAGAAAGCCTTGTAAAACTTCAGCAATGTGGCAAATTGCAATTAGATGTGCATCAGACAGATGCACACTTAATGATGTAATTAAGTCATACAATGAGGAAGTTCCAGCTATCTGTATCTCCTCTAGAATATTCCACACAGACTGACTGCAGTGCTGTTTAAATTACTCCTGATTTATGCAATCCCATGTTGGATACACACAGCACAGCTTTGAATTAGAGGCCCTGAAATTTCAACTATTTTGTCTAAAATGACACACGCTCATCCAACATTTTTTGCTGCAGCAGCACGTGCATCCGGAAGGGAGACAGCCCAGCAGAATGCCCCATATTGCCAGGAAGAGGACTAAGTCCTGGGTTGCAGAAGTAATTCCCAGGGAGCTCCACTCAATAAAGGAGCAGAATCCCCTTATCCTGTGCTCCTGCAGCAGCAGTGAAGGGATCTGAAATATCAACTGCACAGAGAGCACATTTCCAGCTGAAGCACCACTGTGCTCCCTGCTTCTGTTATCAATTCATCACCTGCTAAACAATCTGCATAAAGAAACAAAAGGTTTCTTTATGTTCTTTCTCAATGCAGTACAACAGGGATAATGTTTCTTCTGTACCAGTGCCATGCAGCTTTGAGAGATAATAAAATACTAAGGGATGGATGTTGCCCGGGTTATAGGTACTTTCACTGTAAAGGGTGAAGATTTGAGTTGCTTCATTCCATTTGCCACTGAAAATCCAAAAGTAATCAGCAACACCAATAGTAAGATGTATGCTCTGAAGATAAGAGCCAGCAGGAATACCTAATAGTGGATTATAAGTGAAGAACTAACTCCTTCCTAAGTGGACATTAACTACAGAAAACGCATTTTAAAAGTACCAATCCAATTTAGGCAAACTCTATCAGGTATCAGCACAACTTCAACTCTAGAAGTTATCCTGTAGATTCTTTTGATGCCATTTGTGATGCACAATGCCTCAAGATAAGGAAAAAACGGTAGAAAAAAAGGTTGAGTAAGGTCTTTGTTAAAAATTTCAACCTAACACTAAGCACAACTAAAAACCTTTAGCCATTACAGTCAAAATATATACCTGAAAAAAATGTTTTTTCATTCTCTTATATTTGATACACCCTAGAGTGATAAGAGAATGAAGAACATAAAAAACCACATTCTTCTTCAATACATACTTGAAATATTAATTTTAAAGCCCAGCATATTTGGCAACTCCTTCACTGCCACTTCCACTCAAGTGTAAAACAACATTACTGTGAATTCTGATGTGCCATAGTCCTTCCACCTCAGGCAATGATCTTATACCTCATTAGCTAAGTAGGTCTGAGCAGGATCAGAACTGAAAATGTGCAAAGAGATCAAGATTCAAACCTGGAGGATATTTGTACGTGAGAAGAATTCAAACACACAAATACAACATTTATCTGAACATCTCTAATCCCCTCATTAGATGCAAACACCTGCACTTCCCTTCACACACCAGAGCAAGCACCATCCTGAGACTTCCTCTAAGACCTTCTTAGAGATCAATTATTCTGGTTTTTAGTTTTTGGTCTATTTAACATGGTTTTACATGATACACACATACATGGATTTCATAGACCATTTGTTCACCCACAGTGATCCTCTCAGACTATTACAAACCAGACAAGACTTCCTCTCCACTCCTACAACCAGATGACTGCTAGTTAACTACCAGCTGTTTGCCAGGTCAACTTTATAGTGATTTTGTCCAGAACAGCTGTCCCTTTACCTCTCTTGTACTTATCCTAGTCATCACATCTGTGGTTCTTAAATATACGTAGTCATTCACGGGATTTTTTTAATATCTATAGAATACCTTAATTGACTAAAAATCTGCTTAGTCATTCAGAAAGTTCCTTATCCAGAGATAGAATACTCTTGCTCAGTGTAAGCTACCCAGACCTGCAGTCCAAATTTTTTCAGCTTTACACCAAATAATGCAATACATTAGTTAAGTTTCTTATAAAATTCAAGAGTGTTTCATTACCTCTGTATGTTACACAATTTCTCTCAATTGTTTTTGAAAAGTTTCATTATTAGCCTTGCTTCCACTGATCTTTACTAAACCTACCTACGATTAGACCTATGCCATTTTTTTAGCAGCATGTCATTGCTGCTAAATAGTTTATGAAAAAAACCTACAATAATTCATACTTGGTTTTATTTAGGTGCACTCTGATACCATTTAGCAATTGCCCATTTCCTACCATGTAGTGCTCTCAACTTTTCCATTTTTATTTATTTATTATTCATCCTTATTACTCCCTTGTTGATTAACTTCTCTTTTTAATCACATTTTTTAAATCGGAAGTTCTCTTTCAGGATTAATGAGCTGCATTCTTTGGCATGTAACAAATCAGAATTGCAGAGTTCCCAATTACCCTGGGATTCTAATGCTGCAGTAATACCTCCCACTCCATTCACTCCTAACTGCTTTCAGTTTCACATACGTGTATTTATGTATCAAATTGGCAAGTATGCCATATTTACTCTGTAATGTTGACTATACTGTGGTTTTACAAATCAAACAAAATTATCATAATCACTTTTAGTTCAGTGATCAGAGAACAGCAGGGCAGCAGAATGAGGCTGTTCTATGTAACCTAAGGTAGCTCTAGTGTTTTGCATAAAACATTAACTAAAGACTTCATAGGATGCTACTACCTTTGACAACACGAGTCCTTTCCTCATTCCCAAAAGGAATAAACAAAGAGGACACAGTATGTGGAGAAGTTTCCTATTTCTCCTATATTCTACTCAACTACCAAGACAGGATATGGAGGAGAAGAAAATCCTGTGGTCCACCAGGATTAACACTTGAAAGGCAGGCTGAAGAAACAAGGCTCCTCAGGAACCAACTTCTGAGCTGAACTAGAAACTGAGATGTAATCATATAAATATTCTTCTTGGATACTCACCAAATGCAAATGCATGCTCTAGGTAAAAAAAGGTATGGATTCTTATCAAGGAATGCTCTCAGACTTATTTTTCTTTCAATATTGAAAAAAAAAAAATTGAACCAACTAGACAGGGAAGTTTTGCTACATGGACTTGTACTTTACACTTTCACAAAGACACAGGTATGCTGCTATATTCCAAGGGGCCTTTTTTAATTTGCAATGAAGAAAAATGTGGTTTTACTGAACTATTTCCTGAAGGTTTATAGATTTATCTTAGATTCTATACTCCTCTGCTTCTAGATCCTGTTTACATGTGGTTAAAAATATAAACATCAGTTCCATCACCAAAGGCATCACCTCAGTAATGAAGGAAGAAAATTGTGTTTGCTTGTACCTATATTAACAATCAATTAGTCAATGTTACAAACATTAAGTTGAAATGGGTGGCTTGTGCCATAACACCAAAATCATTTACACACATTCAGGAGGATAAATATTCATTCCCCTTCTAGGACTAAGGCTACTAAGTGTCTAAATCACTACTGAAAAGAAAATTGGGTACCCTTGAAAAATGTTACTGCATATGCAGTGGTAATAGTGTGCTTCCAAAGGGTGATAAAATGAGAATTTAATTATGCATGTACTTGTACATCAGTAACTTGCATGTAAGCTCTCTGCATAATAATATACATATATAATATACATTGATAATACTGAATTATAATTGAATGCTTGTAATTATTTTCAGGATCAAAGCCCTTATTAAGAATTCAGATTAAAGCCCTATAATGGCAGTAGTCATGATGGACTTACATGTGGATATAGTAAAATTAAGTCCTGTAATAAGTGCTATATTTTGCATATACAATTAGATAATCTTAAGAATCATCTGTGCAGGGCTGACAATTAAATGCTAAAAGGAAAGAGATGAAACTGTGATGATATTGCTGACATTTAATAGGCAAATATGAAACAACAAAACTGCTGTAATAGCATTCCTGAGGAGATGTGGTGAACCTGTCAAATAACAGGAAACCTGACGGGATGGGATGTTTGGCCATCTCTGGGCTAACAGCCTGAATCTAATCTCTGGTTAATGACAAACACCAGGGGATTGTGGTAAGAACAGCAACTCCACTGCCTCCAACCTGTGTTAGCAACACTGAGGCTGAGCTCTTCCCAAGCAAGCAGAGGAGCTCCAAGGCACAACAACTCCACTGCTCAGCAGCAGCAGCTGTACAGGGACCTGCAGTGATCTGGGTTTTAAAAAGCATATCAAAGGCAGAGAAACACCATCTCTGAACTGCTTGTTATGGCTTTAAACACTGGTCATGAACACAGGGAAGAAACTACTCAGGCAAATACTTCCAAAGACACAGAAGACTTAGTTTTAGAGTAATATTCTGACTTAGTAAGGATTAATATTTGCTTTTTTGGAAGGCATTTATTGCTACATTTTGGGTATAGCCAGTTTTCTTACAAAGATTATACACTGCAATTTGTTTTGAAACTGTAAACATATAGTAGAACATAAACCTATAAACTAAACTAGGTCTTTCTGGGAATATTGTTCCTAAAGGCAACAACATCCATCCTCATGTTCACTCAGATCTCTAGCTAGCTGGGTCACGCTGTATTTAAAAGAGAATCCACCATCAGAATTAGGGAACAAATCAAAGTACAAATCAAAGTACAAAAGCAATGGCATCATAAAACTGACTAAAATAACTTCAGATTCCAATTCTATTTCTACAACAGTTTGTCAGGGTGTATCCTTGTCAACACTCTCACAGCTGCACCCTATCAAAGGCATGGCAGGATGGTAAAAGTTTCTTGCAACAGCAGCAGTTTAGAGGCTTTTGTTTGGTTTAAAGTAAAGCTCTTGATCATAATTACTTAAAGCAAAACTTTAAAAATATAAAATTTATTTTGCAGTATAAACTGGCTTGCTTTGTAGTTTCCTGTAATAGATCATCCATGACTTAATTTCTGAATTTATAACACTGGTATCTAGATCGTTTTCCCTGTAGCTTTCTCTTAAATATTATTCACTCAATATATGTACTTAGTTCCTACATAAGCTTCTTACTAAAACCTTTTCTTCTTAATCCTGCCTACTGCAGACAAGCAGCTCCATATCTTGTTCCTGCTAAGAACAATGACCAAAAAAAATATACTGGCTTTTTTTTCCACCTTGAAAAAGTAAATGAAGGCATAAAATAAATACCTAATTATTTTTCTAAATTATCTCCATACCACTGTTGTAAAAACACTGTAGCTGAAATATTGGATTGTATTTATTCCATGTCACTAAGTTTTAAAGGGACAAACTGCTCCCCAATCAATATTCAACAGATATGTCAGCTAAAGTTAAGCAGCAGAGTGGTTAAATTAGAGGATTCAAAATGAGGGCTGTGTGTGGCATCCTCACAAAAAATCCTTCATAGTTGACAGTCATCTAGTTCTGTTCACTCCCATTCAATCTTTAAAAATAAAGCTTTATATAATTTTTTGCTATTTCTATGATGACATTTGAAATGTGCTTTGGATTTACCATCTACTGGTAGAGCTCAAGGCAACGAATGATTTTAACTTCAAACAGCAAAATGCTGAACAGATTATGAAAAAACAAATAGAAAAATCAGAGTAACTATGGTTTTATTTTGCATATAGGGAGAGAGAGAAATTTGAGGAAAAGAGGATTCCTTTTCTTCAGGCTCCATTTATCCAGGTAGTGCTGAGCATATGTTCTGTCTGCTCAGGCATGCCAGGAACTTTCCTCCAAGTTGTGCAGTTAAGAAGGAAACTACTGAGGAAGAATTTGATGATTAATCAGTAGCTAACTGAGGTTATCTAGAGCATGAAAGATGGGGACAACATATTAAGCAAGTTGCTGTGGCAGCCAAACTCACCTGATAAAATAAAAATTAATGGCTGACCAAATATAAGGTAACTTTTTCACTGATTTTTATCTAGCTGGATTGGACTATAAAAGAGCTATCAGAGAAAGCTACCCATTAGCTGTCAACTCAGAATGCCCTAAGAAGCAATTGCTAATCCTTCAATGATATCTCACTACATCCTAATCTCTACAAATTGTTTTTGGAAGAAGTATTAAACTAGTCAAACCAGGTCTTTAATGCTTCTTGGAGTTATTCAAACTGTAACCCACTAGAGATCATTCAGAGTACTTAAACTTTTAAATCCAGTTGCAATAAATAAATCAGTTGGATATTGTCAGTGGCAGATCTACACCTTCTGTTTTGCCTTGTGTAAAAAAAAAAACAAAACAATGCAGGAAAATAAACCATAGTTACAATAAGTTAAAATACCCTACTAGGATTCATAAAAAAAAGGAGAGACCTCTTGTGGTTTAATTTTGCTTCCAAATATTATCTCCTATTATAAAAGGGTATAAAACACTTGTCAAGTGGTAGAGATACCATCAGTAGAATTTCAGTGCTCATACTACTCATACTACTACATAAACAATAAAATAAAACCCCATACTTTTTCTCACCTTTTTAAAATCTTGATTGCCTCACCTAGAATTATGAGAGGGAATCATTAAAATGGGTACAGCTAAACCACTGTGAAGCTGATACAAATTAATAATGTTGTAAGACAAATGAAGCATTTTAAAAAAGGAGAAAAGAGGGATGGAACTTGAAAAACATATATAATAGGGATATTAATTTAATGGAATAACTGTAATTAAGAACTCTCTCATATGTTGCTGAAGGAAACAATTCCTTTTGGCTTCCCAATGCCACAAAAGTTTAGCTGAAGACTTCTGAATAGTGTTCTGGTGGGAGGTAAAAATTACCACTTGTAGATAACAATCTAATAACTCGAAGTGCTCTAAGCAGGACAAACACAAGATATGATCAAGCAGAAATGATCAACAAAAGCAGCACAGAAAACAAATGTCTACCATACCATAACAAACAGTGAGACAATTAAAAAGCAAAGAAAACAGAAAGGATCCCAAAGTGCCAAAGTGATCCAATGGGCATCATCTTTTCTACCTATGTACCTCAGAAAGAGCAACAAATGCAGTGTCATATTAGACACTAGAAAATCTTCCCAAAGGTTAACACTGTGAAACACTTGAATGAAACTGTCTTGTGGAAGCTGAAAGCCTGGACAACTGGGTGCTACAAATCTTCTGATTACTGAAGAGGAAACTGTGAGAAGACAAGGAAAGGGACTAGTTATTAAGTAGGCTCAGCTTTTGTGACTGCATGAATTCACTCCCCTCACACAAGAACACTTACAATTTTTTTTTTTTGGTAAAAAGATAGCAGTGGTATAACTCAAGTGAATCAATGAGGCTAGAGAGGATAAGAAGACAATCTGGAGGCTGCACACTGCTGTGTCAAGAGCACAGCATGAAAATTGCAAGCTTGTATCACAGTAACTCGGAAAATAAAATTTTTATCCTATAAAAAGCAATCCCATGTAAAGATTACACAGTAAGATAATAAAAGTGAGCAAACAAATTGATTGGAAAAACTAATTTTTCAGCAGGCAAACAATAATAGACTCGCATATATCAAATTAGACAAAAATATTACAATTGTTCTGCATTTTCAGAGACCATCCTGGGCAAATCATTAATGATGTTTTGAAATGAATATACTAAAGCTTATGATGTCACAGAACCCTTTACAAATCTGAAAATAACAGGTTTTATTTAAGTTGTGACTACTATTTGGTGAAATATTTCAAGAAGTGAAGAGAGCCCAATGTTTCCATTAAAGAAAAGGAATGCAGATTAAGTGCAGACATCTGTGATGATCAGTGCTGAGTAGCTGGGGCTATATAAGAAATGTTAACATTGATCTAACTCATGACCTTACATGGAAGGGGCTATTTCCTTGACAGATGCCTATGCTGAGTTCTATTAGAACCACTATTAATGCTATATGAGACTTGTGCTGATAGGTTTTAATTGCATGACCAAGAGAAGTGGTTGAGCACAGGATGAAATAGAATATTCGATCACAGAATACAGTAAACAGGGGGGAAAGGTGATTGTCTTCCTACAGACTAGTATTTTTTTATGTCTAGTATCTAATCTTCAGCACATCAGACAGCTGCTTCTTGGAACAGGAAGAAAAGGGTCTTAGGTGATGAGTTTTGACTCAGTTCTCACAGAAAAACAAGCTGATTCAAAACATAAAAGCAGGATGCAGTTTGGTTATGACAGAAAAAGGGGACAACAAGGAAGGCAACAGGCATTACAAATAACAGGTAAAGCTTTTCACAGACTTGGGAAGCAGGAGAAAAAAAGAAGAATGGAAATAAAATTGAAGAGAGGAAGCCTGAGAATATAAAATATAAGAATACCAAATAACATTGCAATCTAATCCAGGGTAGAATGGAATTCTTCCTCTCCCTGAGAGAGAGAGAACACAGCAGGGGAAGACAGATCAAGTTAAATGACAATACATCCTTTGAAAAATAATATCTAGCCTGAGAACAAATGGGTAAGCACAGACACCAAACTTCACCTTTGCCTCTCACAAAGGCGAGGCAAATATTCCAAATATTTTGTCTCTCCACAGACTTTCTGAAGATTTTTATCGACTCAAGAGATCTAAAACGTGATGATAATTCTCAAAATAAAGTAAGCTTTGAATACAGAACCATCATTTTCTGCTTAACTGGAAAGAAGTATTGAATTTGTTTTGCAGTTGTCTGCATCAGTATTTTTGATTGTCATGCAGCAGAGAAACAGAAAGTGAGGCAAGAGAGATGGCAAGGGGAAAGAAAGACTCAATTCGACTTTCATAGTAATTACATAACACTCGAAATTAACAATTCTCTTACTAGGTAGATTTGCAAAAGCCACAGCAGCCCTTCATTGTATTTTTTTTAAAAAAACAGCATTTTGGATAAAGTAATATTAAAAGGGCAGTAAGAGTGTTACAAGCACCATTACGGTGAATGGAATTTTCTGGGGCACAATTCTCTGTTCATTGAGACTTGTGGCAGATTTTCAACAAGGGCAAGGGATGGAAGAGCAAAGTGCACTCAGGGGATGAGAATGACAACAATGAAGAGTTCTTTCAGCTCAGACTGCAGGTTGCAGGGACAGAACAACAGGTTCAGCTGGCTAGGAAATAACCCTGTTGGGGAAATTGAAAAGATTCATTGAAATGGCCCTTGATACCTGGAATCCTTTCTGTAGCTCCTATTACTTCTTTCTCTTTGGTAGTGCCACTCCAGGAGAGTCCTTGGGGGAAAAGCTACAGGATTCTGATGGAGAGCAGAAGAGAAATTGATCCCAGAGACTGCATCACAAGGTTATGGGCACAGCACACCACCTGGGGGCAATTTCCTTCTGAGCTCTTCAATAATTCATCCACAGGCAAGAGTTTTATCATAATAAATTAGGCCTACAAGAAAGCATGCTAAATTTTCTCAATACATACAATTCCACTGGCTTTTCTGATCTCCTGAGCTTCTAAATCTGTCTCTCAGCTTCCCTCTGAGCACAAGATCTCTGCTTTCTATCTCTACTGTCCTGTTCTTTCTGTGTTTTTCTGGAAAAGCTTCACTGAGCATCAATGATAGAAAAGTCAGCACAGAACACTGAGAACAGCAATCATAATTTCACTGCATCAGTAAAGCTCAGGTATCAGAGCATATATTTTTTAAAAATGAAATGAGGAAAGACAGCATCTGTTATCTTTATTCTGTACATGTCCTTCAAATCATGAATCACTTGGGAATAACTGTTACACGTCCCTCTTTAGAAGGTGCTACAGAACCCACAGATGACATTTCTGTATGGTTATCACAGTCTATGCTTTGAGAAGCAAATACAACAGCACATATTAGATTTAATGTCTACTGAAAAGCTAAGCCAAAAACTACAGTAATTTTAAATATACGCTGTGCCAAATCTTCCTTTGACTGCATCTTGATTTCATGTAAAAACTCCAAATATACCAGGTGGGGTTTTTTTTAGGTGTGTTTAGAGAATTATCTAAAAAGTGTATAGCCTGTGATTTCACAGTGACAATGTGTACTGCTATACAAGCAACTGCTTTTCTCTATGAGAAGTCAGTAATTTGATAACTTCACATGGTTCAGAGACAGTGCTTGGGACTTGGGGGAACTGTGAGGTTTATTTTCTTCTGAACTGCAACAAGGAGGTTGGGACTATCTTTTTAATGTAAATTTATTCCTTATTATTCCTTATTAAGGAATGACCTTGAAACCTCAGGAAGCTCAGTTCTCACAGAGTTGTTTCAACCTGAGGCTGCACAACTCTATGAGTTTGCTTTCTGAAGAACAGACACTTGTTAAATGGAGACTTCTGAATGGAAGTTCTAACCACCCATGCCTCTTACATGAAGCTCACCAAAGATGTAAGCAGGATTGTATAGGATACCAGGTGTGTACCTACATTAGCCATTTATTTCCTAGTAAATACTGACTCAATAAAGCCACTTTGACTCTCCAGGATTAGTGCATTGCTTGGTTAGATTATCAATGCTGTCTTAAATTAAAAACCACGTAAATATTACCTTGCTTCAACACTTTCTCTTACAGAATCATTTGCCTATTAACATACTCTTTCATTTTAAGACCTTAAGTTTACAGTGTAGCTTTCTGTACAAATGTTATTATCAAAGCTGCACCTGCAGATCCCCAGGAAAATTCCAAGGCAAGGCAACCACTCCCAAACTGAGAATCCCACAAAAATAATTTCATTTATTTTAAGGCTTATCTGGCTACCAAGTGCCCTACCACACAGTCACAGCTAAAATATGTAGAAAGGAAGGGGCCATGCCACTTGGAAAGATTCAACTTTTATGTTGTTTTTAAGCAAAACCATCTGAAAGAGCAAACTTTTTTACTGCTTAGATGTTCATGTAATGAGATAATGATGTCAGTGTTACAAATCAAGATTGACAGAACCTCTATGTATCATGGAGAATATAAAAACTTTGACAAAACCCTTCTGCAGTTACTAGCCCACCATTCAGTAAAATGACTGCTCTGGTCAGGGAGGACTGGCAGACTGAGAGGGTTTCCATGTGTCTCCTCCCAGGCCACGTGCAGAGCTTCCACTGACTTCAGTAGCAAGAAATAAAGATTAAAGGGCTATTAAATTAGTATTTCACTACTATTAAGATTAAAATTGCTTTAGTACTGCTTCAGCAGGGGAAGGATGGGTTCCCAGACAGACCACTGCCTGGAGTCAACTCCATGATTGCCTGGGAAAAGACATCCCACCTTAGGTGGTGCACACCAAATACTCTGGTATCAGGATGCCAAGCCCAAGCTTGCTGTTAATAGTACAAATCCATTCACTTATTACTCCTCCTTGTTTTCAGTTCATTCCATTATCCTATTTGCAACCAAAATACTCCCAGCTCTCCATTCCAAACAGCAGATTATGCCACTTAATGGCAATTAAATGTCCTAAAGGCATTAAAAAGGCTATTACCAAAACATATTTTCAAGCACTGGTATAAATCATGTCACATAGGCTTCGAAATTCAAACTGAGTGAGCCTACACTGACAACAATTGTTTTGGGGTCATATGTCTAGGTGTTAACACAGTACTAATATTCAGTAATAACTAATGATACTAAAACTAGCACCAAACTACTACAAAAATCTGAACATATGAGAATTTTGAGATGATAAACAGTATCTTATCCACCTTTAGTATATTTCTTAGGTAGAGATACTGTTTTTCAAGCCCAAGCCTAACAGCAGGATAAATAAACAAACAGGACAATACTTAGCAGGCTTTCTACTTACCTATTTACACAGCTAAGTCAGTAAGTTCAAAACCATTTTCAGTTAATTAGTTAATTAAAAAATAAAACTATGTTGATATTAGAATCCTATTCTTGGAAGTAAGTTGAAAAGTGAAAGGGTAGTCAGCTACATTGCTGCACCAAAGGGACACAAAAAGTCCTTTGCCAGTTTTTCTCCAGTTGTATTGTAGTTGAATACCCCTCTCACAAACTTTGCCTCATTCTCCATCTGAGATCCCCTCTAACAGAGACTCCTGTTAAACAATTTTTTTTTTTTCTTAAGAGATCAACATAGCTATGTTTCATAAAAGTCAATCAGGACCAAATGCAGAACAACAGACTGGGCTAAGTCATTCCTTTGTAACTGCTTATTTTTAATGTTAGCTGGAGCCCACTTATTCTCACTTAGCTCATTGCTAAGATTTGGCTAAGAATTCCACCTACTCAGAGAGCATTTTGACACTATCTATAGAAGACTACTGAAAAAGCTTCTTCCTTTTGATGTGAGATAGGGCAACAATAACGCTTCAGTTCTAAAATATAACAAGACAGCAATATAAGACATAGTAGTTACTAAAATTCCTGGTGACAACTGACTATAAAGTGAAGCTCAAATGATTTAAATGGGGTTGGTCACAATAGCAGTTTGTGGCCTAATGAGTGTCCCGAACTCAAACCTGATTCAGCATCCCACAGGGCAAAAATAATTTCCATCTGGAGTAACTGGTTGTTGTGGCAGCTGACATGCAGCCCTGTCTGGCTGTCAGAGACATCCCTGTTATTCAGGGACACAGCTTGGCTGTATTTGGAGATATCCTTTTAAATCACCTAATAAAGTAAAAGCTGCTGTCTCCTCCTCAGCAATTTTCAAGTCTAATGGATTGCACTGTTGGAAAATTATTTCAAATCATGACACACACAACAACCAAGGCTATCTGGTACTTTCTGAACATTTAAAATAAGACTCGTTGAATGTATTTCCTAATTTGAGCACTCATTATAGCATAACTTGCACTTCTCATCTGTACCTCTTCACCATGCCTTTATTTCATAAATAAAAGGAAAAGGAGTGACCACCCCTGGTCTCTTAGCTTCCACTAGCAATCATCTATAGCCTGTTATTCTCATTGAGGTTTAAAAAAGTTTTGAGGGTGAACTGCAGACTAAAAAGCAAGTCAAAATTGTGAAAATGACATCATTCTATAGCAGCTGTCTGCTAGAACAGCTCTGTGCTGTCAAAGTCACCCTTTTTCTGGTGAAAGGGGAAAGTCAAGGTAATTTCATTCATTTTTAGCAACCAAGCACAGAATTCCCAAGCTAAGAGTGCAGCACAGAAGATTATTCAACCATCTGCACACAAAGGCTCTCCATCTATGCTCTTCTGGCTTATGCTTTTAGAACACCTAGTGGGAAAAGTTCTATTGTTCTGAAAGGTAGGAAATCATCACACAAAGAAACTAACAAAGACATCAAACAATGCTGAATCTCTGATACTACATTTGGGGTTTGGATTTGTTTGGGTTTTTTTACATCAATGTTATCTTCCATAACTGCTATTGAAAATTGCATATCACATGATTAATCTAATATCCTCTTATTTCCTTTATTTATGTGTTTTGATAATCCCAATCTTCATTTATACAGAGCTGAACTGAACTCAGAAGCTTTTAATTACCTCTTTACCACTGAAGAGTTGGACTACAGCCTGGTGGTAAGAATTTCATTATGTTTGGCCTCTAAATTCTTTACCAAGCTTTAACAATTCATCTTCAAGTAAAATGTTCACTCCAGTGCCTGTCTGTGGTCTGTCCTACCGTGATTCTTACAGAACATCCCCTGCCTGGTTATATGTGAGTTGAGTTCCTCAGATTTGTAATTCCATTTCACTGCACAAAATATAGTAAATTTAGTTTTAAGTAGTATTTGTTAAAGTAGAAAGTCCAGGACTCTATGCTGTTGTTCAAGGGATAGTTGAAAAATATCTTTAATTAAATAATTCAAATGTCATGTATTTAATTAGAAATAATGTTACAGTATCTTCCTAAAAGCACTTAAAAATATCTGCCTAATAAAGCCACATTGCTTTTAAACATACAAAAATTCTCACAGTATAAAAATGAAACATCTCACAACAATTATTAATCATTTTTATCATCTAGAATTCCTCATTCTCACTGAAGGACTCTACCCCCAATAATCCCTTTACAGTAAGGACTTTTAGCCTAGGCCTGTCTAGTACACTTCATTTTCTACAGATACTTTACTTACCAGCCAGGATCGTTGTTAAAATCAGGGCTGGACATATTTTAATTACTATCTAATTTGAATAAATACCTTTTCATATTTCAAATATGTGCACTGTAAAGAAACTGGGAATGTGGAGCCATTACTCAGCAGCTCCTCAAACCATTTACATCCATTTACAATTACAGATGCACCTTACAGAGGTGAAGCTGTGACTAAAACTCCCCTATATCTGCCCAGCTAAGAGAGGAAAGCTTTTCTAATGTGTGTAAATATAAGGTGTAACCAAGCCTTGGGGTGTATCCTATCACCAAATTCAGTAAATGCAAGTGATCTCTTCCAACTCCCATAAAATAACAATTACCGTATCAGACTCTTTCTTCCCCTCTTAAACAACTCACTAACAATTCAGCTTCATATGTTCAGATGCAATCTGGCCATCCATGACCTAAAACTTGTAAGAATTCCCCATTGCAGGCAGATATTTCTAAATCCAATTTAAAATACTAAGCCACTACTCTTGGTTTTCATTTAGGACTCAGAAAGCCTCTGTAATGAATGTGCTCCAGCTATGAAAAGGTATCAGAAGCACTTCTCTCCCTTTGTGCTTTTGCAGAAAATGAAGCAGGACAGGAACTGCTGATGGAGCCAGGGCAAAGGATGTGTCTTCCCAGATCAGGGCAAACTCTGCTGAAGAGCTTCTTGTGCAGAAGCACAGGATGGATGCAGCTCCCCCCATCACCTCCACTGCCCATCCACCACCTTTCTTCTCTAAGGCAAAGTGACAGCAGTCATTGAGTAGCAAATGTTCACCTTCCCCACTACAAATGAGCCTTTGGACTGTCAGTACTAGGGCTGTAAGTGTCCTGTGGATGCTGCATTTTCTGTCTTGGTTTTATTATCATTATGAATGTCAAGGTTGTCATCTACAGGTAATGAGCTGAGGCTGAAGTACAACCTCCTCACAGCTCTGGTAGAATGAGAGCCTATGTGCAGTAGGCAAACCTGTTGCAGCAGTACACAGATTCAGTTCAGTAGCAGACTGTGTCATTTATACATTGCTTTATACATTCAGTGACCTTACAAGAGTGTATGTTACAATCTCAGTACCAGCTCTGAATGAGTATTTCCACCTATTAGATTTTAAAACTGTTTTAGTTTGCAACCTATATTTTTCTAACATTTTGATTGATGGAAACTAATTATAAATCAACTTTCTTACGCTGAGATATGGTCTTATGAATAAGCAACTGAGTCTGTGAAATGTATAGTATGCTCTATTAACATTAGAAAGATTGAAATAAAAAAGCAAGAGAAACCCAAACTGCTAAGGAAAAAGTTGTTGTATGTATTGGTGCATGGCTTTTGGGGGTTTTATTTATTTTATATTTTAAAAAATGAGAAGATTGAACTTTAATGCTATGACCCAGCTGGGCCAGCCTTCTGGTTAAAGACTAATGTGGTTTAGCTACTTACAAAATAATTGTATTTTGTATATATTATAGTTTGTATTCTACCATTCTCAATCAGGAGCACTGACACTCACCAGAATAATCCCCTCAGTTAAGTTCCTGAACCCACTGGCCACTGAACCCTGGCAGTGTAAAGTATTCATTTTTGATACCACTAAGTGGCAGGAAAATCACCATACCACTTCAGCACAGCTAATCTCTAGTTTTCAAACAAACACCCTGTTTCTCTTCTGTAAATTCACAGACAGATTGAACAAGAAAATTAATTTCCAGACCACATCTCTTAGAAAAAACATTAACAAATCACACGGCCTTAGAAGACAGTTAATAGCTTGTTTTTAGCAGAAATTCCACAAACAGATCCAAATCAAAATTGCTGGGATGGTTTAGTACTATTTTGATGATAACTCTCTGACCACCTGTACTGCAAATAGCTGAGGGTCAAGGAAACAAAGCTTCCCTATTTTTATTTTTATTTTTTTAATATTCAACAGTAATACTCAGCCACTGCAAGATGAGCCAGCTACAACTCCCAGCCACTCAGAGCACACTATTGGAAATGTTATTTTATTATGCATTAAACTGGGAGATAGAAGTAAGCATTAGCACTGCACAGCACAATGCTGCAGGTTAGCAACACTTTGTGATACGAGTTTTTTGGGTTTCTGAAAATCCTGGTTACATTTAGAAGCAGCACAGCAGCTGCAGACTCCATTCTGTGTTTTCCACCTTCCTTGCCAACCACATTAGAAAAAAGCCTTGTCATTGAGGTAAAAACAGACCACCAAAGCTCTTCCAAGAGAATAACTCCTTCTTATCTCAAATGCTTGCTTTACAAGTTCTGACACCAGTGAGAATAATCAGATCTGGAAAAGAGGCTATTTGCTATTAATACTAATTTATTGCTTTGCTGTTACACAGTGCTATAGCCCCTCTATCTGGTAACACTCAGCAGTCAAGGCTCAATTCCTACTGAACTAGAATCTTGAATTTTAGCAGTAATTATTCTATGAAAGAAATAATGTGAAGATAACGTCGTAATTTTGGTTCCAGAAAATAACAAAAGCTTCAAATGCAACTTGCCATCTCCTCTGTTTTAGGGAACATTTTACATCTATAAGCTTCAGGGAAAAGTCACTGTTGGCATTTCTCTAAGAAGTAATACAGATAATAACTGCACAAAACCAGAAGTATTACTTTCCAGGATATTTTTTAAAATATAAGAATCAGATAAGGAAATAATGAAAAAATGATGTGCAAAAAAATTCATGACCTACATGTCCTGTGACAGGCTCCAGCTAGGCAACTACAGGGTCCCCAGAACATGAAGGTTTTTATCACAGAACATATTTCAGGCAAAGAATAAAGAAGGTGATGGGATGTTTTTCATGGTAGTGCTAAACACACACACACCAGATGCACTGGAAGGACCTCAGTTCTAAAAAGCACATTAAATAATCCTGACAACTTTTTAAAAGCTGCACTTTAAAGCTGATGCACATCTATTTACACAAGCATGGTTTGTAAGCATTCTGCAAGCTAAGATACAGCAACAGATTTAATATCACATAAATTTACCCTGATTGTGCAGATGCAGAACTCTGCAAAAGAGAAAAGGCATCACTGGCACACCCTAAATCTGGGCTCTCTGCAAAACTGGGCCATACAGCAATTTCATTGTAAAAGCCAGACTCTAGACTACTTACTAGACTACTACTTCAGCACAACTACATGGAATGTTTTTTCCTCAGTTCTTTGCTAACAAAGTCACAAAATGCCTCAGTGAAAGAGTCTTTTTGTACAGATTAAAATACTAATTCATTTTTCTAGAAAGAGCACCTACCACATCACCAATTCATATGCATTCCTAATGTGCATTTTCCCTATCGGAATAAAATACAGGTGGGAGAGGTAGGGATGGGACTCAGCTCTAGGGCCCTTCAAAATGGCCAAGAGATTAATTAATAAGTTATAAGGGAAAAAAAAAGAAAGCCATAAGATCAAGAATTAAAAAACAAAAAGCAGGAATTCCTGTAGGTTTTTCAGAGCAAACTTACACTTTTATCTTCTCACTCACTGATGTTTTTATTGGCCAGAGAACCTTTCCCATTCTACCTGAGCTCTTCCCAAAGGTTTAATTCTTCTAGAAATAAAAAAAAATAAAACTACCCTGATCAAAAAGAAAAAAAAAACCAAACATTAATCAGTTGCTAAATACAAAGAAATACAAAGTTCCTAAGTGAATTGTCTTTTTGTCTTTGAAGAGGAATAGTTTGTCTCCTACAGTCAGCAGGCATCAGAAGAACAACCAAAAAAAAAAAAAAAAAGGGGGGGGGGCGGGGGGAAAAGAATCAGGGAGCAATACATTGTTAAAAAGACCTGAAAGTCACCCATTTTCCATTTCTTCTACATAAGAAACAGCCTTAAAAATGCAAAATACTGCCCTTGAAGGACTGAAGATCTGGAGTACTAGGGAAGGCAGGATGCTGAAAGCAGGTTAAGAGCTTCCCACCCAGAAAAATTAGTTCTGAGCAAGGAGAAAACACAGGAACAAAACAGCCTCACAAATGACACTTCTAACCCTCACCACACCAACCCAAGAACAAAGTCCCTTAAAATGAGAAATCATCTCATCACACAAAGTATCTCCTTGTTTTTCCTGTGTTTTGTCTATTCTTGAAATACAAAAAAAACACCCAACCAGTAACAGTACCATTAGCAAAGACTCCTTTCCACACAGCAGAACCTGAAAGAGACTTCTAAATTAAAAAAAGACACATTTTAATTTGCCATTCAGTCTAGTTAGCTACAGTGAAACCTCCAGGTTTGCTTTGAGGCCTACGAATACAAGCACCACAACCAAAGCAGGTCCCTTTCCTTGTCTCTGAGGTCCAATCCTCCTCGAAAAAAGGGACTGTGCCAATGTACAAACACCTGCTTGGATCTCCTGCTTGTGCACACACACACCTGCACACCTAGGGCTGCTGCAGCCCAAACTACTTCACACCACAAAGAATCTCAAAAAGAAATCATCAGCCCCAGAGACATACAAAAGTCTCTGGGGTTTATTTGTATTTGGGACCAGATAGTCCCAGATGATTTTATTAGATGCTTCTCCTTGTGCAGTTTGTTTCCAAGCAAGTCATGGGAGAACTCAGCAAACCCAAACTCCTGGATGCTTTAAGCACTTCCTGAAAGCCACATGAGCTATAGAATTTAAAGATGAAGTCCAAGCCAAATCCATACCAATCCGTGTATTTACTGAGCTTTGCAGGAGGTTTCAAAGCAATGAGTCAGATGATAAATGTACTGCAACACTAGACACAATACTGTAGATAGAGACAGGTCTTTGGCTTTAATTTTTAATTTCCATTTTCTGTGGGTTTAGACAAACCACTGACATTACTTTAGCATAATACTTTGCAATGAATCAATACTTTAATTTAATAATGGTATTCTGTTGTCAACATGTAATCTATCAAATCATGTCCTTGTGTAGGTACTAAGAAAACATGACAAAAAAAAAAAAAAAAAAAAAGTAAGGCTTTGTTTTTACCAGTAATCATGGGTTAAATCAATGTAATGAGAATCATTATGGCCCCCAAAAGAATTTTCTTCAGGGCTAAAAGGCAGCATGGAGTACTTTCAGCCATATCCCTTCCTCTCATCATACCACTGCTTGAGAGCTCTCCTACGTCATGGGATTCTAACAAACACTTCAATAAAAGGAACAGAAAGGAAATTTATCTGAATAGAATCAATGTACATATCTGTGGGTGAGGCTTATTTAAACATTCTACTTTCTAATGAACTCAGTAATAACTGCTCCAGTTCCTAACTATAAAGGAGATTAAAAATGGAAAATGGAATCAAGTCCAGTGTCATGCAACTTAATTGAACCAGATGAAGCAAGTTACAGCAGTAAAATCTGAAAAATAAAATAAAATTGCAATAACTTCCACTTTGGTGGTGTGACTACAATTTTGTATTTATTATTTTCATCTTGATGACAGCTTTGCTGTTGACAAGTACTGAAGATGGAAAACACGGATCTGATCATGTCTATGGTATGTTGACTCATGGTATGTGAACAGAAAGTAAGTGGGAATGGGGAAGAAGCAAATGCTTTCCAAACTCCCAGTTGTTCACTTCAGTGTTCTTTTTCCATTCAACAGCTTTTGATGCATTACAAATTGATAAATAATTGATATATTAATCTTAGTCAATGCTACAGGCACATGCTTTACAGCCATGTGTGCTCCCCTCAGTTTCAATGACAGCTCATGATCATAATGCAAAGCCTTCACATATAGATGGCATTTGTTGGCAGAAGGTTTAGAGCTCTGGGAAGAGTAGGTCTGGTTTTACTACAGCTTGGCACCTCCCACAACACTCCTCAGTCGGTGAAAACCCTGCAGTTCCATCTAAGTGTCATCCTTAATGTGTAAAAGCTATTTGAGTCAGTGCAAAATAAACCAAACAGCTTTTACCAAAATGTCAGTGTTGGTTAACAGTTCAGCTGCCAGGTGCTTGTTACTTGAGCCCATGCTGTGCATAGCAAACAGACAGAGAGATGAGGAGGATAAACGACTGGACCAGAAAATCTTTAGCAGGAAATCAAAGTATACTCAGGCTGCAGTCTGGACTCATAAAAAAGGTCAGAATTGGATTTTCACAAGATGTATTGATTAAGAGTTCTGTAACATCTCTTTCCTCGGTTACTATGCACTAGTTGAGCCCCACCTGTCTGACCTCAGTTGTCCACATCAGCCTTTGGTTATATGAACACAAGAGAAACCACAGTGCTATTTCATAGCTGAATTCACAGAGGAAATCTTACAAGTGCAGTATCTTGATTTAAACATAATAACATTACTGAAGAACCCAAAATACCATGAAAAAAATGCATATTGGAAAAATCAGGGGAGAGCTCTCTAGAAATTAAACCAACAGCTCAATACAAATAAAAACTCACTAGCATGTTCCAGTCAATTGGCTGGTTTTTCTGATCTATAGGCTGGACTATCATTCTAAATCAATGATTGATTTTTGTGTTGATCACTGAATAAAGAGGCTCAGCTGACAAGCCATAGTCCTCACATGATCATGAGAAACACACGCAGGCAAGAAGGCACAGAGTGAGATTTGATGAGTAAATGGCTTTTGCTTAGTCAGAATCTGAAGGATCTTCTTCAAGAACTTTCAAAACAGCTAACAGATAGCTTGACTTTGAGTGAAACACAACCAAGAATTATTGTCATTATGCACACCCACAAAAAAGGGAGAGATTTCACAACATCTCCTCAGATGAATACACACAGAGAGAAAAGGCTTTACCAACATTTGCTTCAGGTGGGCAATCATCTGGCTTTCTGAAGAAATAACTCCTGATTTGCCTTCCATTTTCTGAAGTCATATTTTGAGCCCATTTTAATGTGTTAAAGCAATTAAATAAACTGCACCATAAACCAGTGTAAAGAACGCTGCTTCTTTTCTTAAAAGCTGTGAAATGCTAAATAACCTATGAGTCCTGCCCACACATCTGCCTTGCCAAGCCAGAGGATGGCACAAGGATGTGTACTAATTTGAAAGGTCAGGCATCAGATTTGTCATGTGAGATTTATATCCACAGAGTACAAGGAAATCCATGACTTTCATTTCAATAGCAGCTGGAAGAACGGGCATAGAAGTAACACACAGCTCCATCCGGGAAATGAGGATGAATTTGTCTTCAAAAATTCCTCTTCTTCCTAAGAGATGTTTGTGGCAGATGCAAATACTTGCTTTGGGTTCACACCATGTCAGCAGGTCATGGCAGTAAGATTGTATTTCTCCTCCTTCTCCTCTCCAGTGGATACTGCAGCCTCAGAGATTTTTACATGTCTCCTCAGAGATGCTTAGATGTGTCAGGAAAGTACTGCTGCAGGCTTAAACAAAAAAAAAAAAAAAAAAAAACAAAAAAAATTCCACATGCCCTACAAATTCAAATCCTTTTTTATGTAATCTATTTAATCTTCCATTAATGATAATCTCTGCTATCAATGTGCCCAAACAGGGTCAATTTCTGCTGGATTTGCACTTCTTGCATTTCATCCTATAACCGAGCTGTATTTAATGAGGGGAAACACCCTGCTGTAAAAGGTATTAGCAGCCTCCCTAAAAAAAAAACTGTTACAAGACTCTGCTAATGCCAGGAACATTTCAAGATTATGGGTTTTATTCTTCCTTTGTGTGTCTTCCATGGAGGAGAGTCCTGCCAGCTGAGCATTATTTATTAATCAGGATATTCTTGCCTCCTAGACCTTGTAAGGAGACAGCACAGAGGAGCGGAAATTGCTGTGGATTTCTCTCACATACCCAAAAAGACAGGAAGGAGAGGATGGAAGAGCATTTAGACTCCAACAGATCCCAACTGGCAAGCCCAAGCAGCATTTCAGACACACAGGTCACAACAGTTTGAAACACCCTGTAACAAACCTGGTACACTCAAGGCTTGAAAACAGAGATACAGGTTGAAAAGCAGGCTCTATTTGCTGATTTTTTTTTTTAATGTTAATCCTTAAAAAAATTAAAAAAAATTGCCGTAGACAGCTCCCTGCATCTAAAATGAAATGGGTGGGGTTCTGCTACACAAGCCATTTGCCTTCTGTTAACATCTGACTTGCTTAGGTTGGACCTACAGAGCAAGCAGTCTTGCACACACCTGTAAGGGACAGTTCTTGTTCAATTACTGCAGCATACACCGGGGAAGTGAGTTACTGACTTGTTTGTTCTTCTGATGTAGTGATAGTTTGATGCGTAATCATTCCCTGCCATCCACCACCTGCACACCCACCCACCCACACACATCCAATTTGCTCTTCTTCTCCCGATTTTGTCAATTCACAAGATCAGTTCGCCCTGCGTAGACTCTCTGCCCCGAGGCTCATCAGCAAATAAATTTAATGGAAAAAATAAAGTTCAAATGACTCGCTAACAATATCCTCTGGTGGAACTGCCAGACATTAGCATGCAAAAGGGGAGCCCTGGGCTGTAAAAGCAATTCAGGTCGTAGCATTCAAATGAACTCAGGTTCCTAGCAGACGCAACTAAGAGTTAATGGAGGACACACGGATTCTCATTTCCTATGCAGCATCCAAGAAAACGCAGAAAATGACTATAATACAGTATAATCGAGCGTTTCACTAAATCGCACCACACAGAAGTTCTTTTGGCACACACTGCGTTTGTCCTAGATAACCTTTATGAGAAAGTTGATGCACCGAGACCAAATGAATTTTCAAATTTAACCCGAATCCTTAGCTTTGTTCCGGGGAAGGTGGGAAGAGCCAACCACCGAATATCAATCAGGGCACTAGCCCCCTCCTCTGCTTAAAAACAAATTACTCAGTTACGGCAAGACGGTGCCATGGCTACACCCAGGAGCCGGGAAAGCGTTTGACTGCGTCTGCATGTTCGCGGTGTGCCCTCCGCTCATTCCCGGGGGAACCGGCGGCGGCTCTTTCAAGAGCCGGGAGCTGGGACAGAGGGAGCATCCTTCCGGAGCCCGCTGTCATCTGTTTCAAGGGAGACAACTGTGTGGAAAGCCAAACTCTCACACCGACAGAGCCACGACCCACCCCCCCAGCTCCGGAGCACCGGTCTCTCCACCGCTCCTTCTAGGAGGCGCAGATGCCTCTGTGTGTGTGTGGGGGGGGGGGGGGAGGCAGTGGGTCATCAGTCGTCCCCTTCGCTTCCAAGTACCTTCCGCAGACCAGCGGGAAGGGGAAAGGCAGCTCTATATCTTCCCTAAAAATCTCAGCGCAATCTAGTCACCTCAAATGGCTGCTCCTGCCTCACCGTCCATCACCCCAGACGGGAACTTGCCGGGGGGGGTGGGAGGGGGGGCGAGATGAGGGCGCAAGCAGGGAGGGATAAAAGAAGCGCAAACTTAGGAGCTCTCCGGCCCCTCTCACGGCAACCACCGCACGGGAACCCCACGGCTCCCCCCGACCTCGCCGGCGCTCTGCAAACCCCGGGTTGTGACAGGGCGGGCGGTGCGGACACCCCGAGGGCGCGGTGCGGCTTGGCTGTACTTACGGATTTTGGGGGTGGTGCTGGCCTCCGGAGTGGTGGTGGTTGACTCCTGAAAGGGAGACAAGGTCCAGGACGGCGCCGAGTCGTGGACGTAGATCTTGTAGGAGGAGGTAGCGTGTGCCGCAGTGGGCCAGGCGGGCAGCGGTGGAGTGCTGGGGGCGGCGGGTGGCGGCCGGGCGCCGCGGCCGGGGGTACCGGGGGGGCCGCTGGCAGGCGATGCCGTGTGGGGCACGGCGGGGTGCCGAGCCGCGGTGGGCCGCGGGCCGCCCCGCGGCGGTCCGCGGGTGCCGGGGTGCCGCGGGGGGGCCCGGCTCATGGTGGTGAGGCGGGGGCTGACGCGGCTGGGCGGCCGCGGCGTGGAGGCGGCGGTGGTCTCCGCGCTGCGGGGGGGGGCGGTGGGCTTGGAAAGGAAGAAGGGGTCCTGCCCCACGCCCTTGGCGTCCATCAGCTCGGTGGGGACGTACTCCTTGACGGAGCCCACCACGATCCACTTGAGCAGCATGAGGCTGAGCCCCAGCCCGATGAAGCCGATGAAGAGGGGCACCACGCACAGCCACGTCTGCTGCCGGTTCCAGACGATGCAGTCGCTGCAACGCAGCTCTCGCGGCGGCCCGGCGGCCCCATCCCCGCCCGGGCCCCCCGCCGCTGCCGCTGCCGCTGCTGCCGCCTCCGCCGCCCCGGGCGCCGCGGCGCCGGCAGCCCCCTCGCTCATCCTAGGGGCCGTCCGCAGCGCCGCCGCGGCCCCGGGGCATCAGAGCGCCGCGGCTGCGGGCGGCATGCGGCGGAAAGGAGCGGAGCGGAGCGCGGCGGAGGGGGAGCGCGGCAGAGCGGGCGGCGGGAGCGCCCCGCTCAGTCACGCCGCCGGCACGGCATGCCCCGCACCGCGCAGCCTCCCGCGGCCGCGGAGTCAGCGGGACGGCCGCGCCATCCACCGGGCGCCCGCCTCCTGCGCTGCCCGCTTCAGCCGCTTCGCTCTCCTTCTTCTCCCTCCGCTCTCAGGTTTTTATTTTCTTTCTTTTATTTTTTTTTTTTTCCGGGTAGTAAGTCGCAAGCAGCAGCCTCCTCGATTTTTTTTTTTTTTTTTTGATTTTTTTATCCCAAGCGTGTAGCTCCGGCGGATGGTAGGCACATTCCTTCACATTCACATTCCTCGCGTCTCTTTTTTCCTCTTCTCCCGGGGCTGGGGATCTTGTCTTTCTTTTCTTCCTTCCTTGCTTGCTTTCCTCCGCTCCCTCCCCCGCCCGCTCGGCTCCTGCCTATGCCCGGCCGCGGCGCAGCAGCATCCCCCGGCTGCTCCGCGGGGAGGCGGCGGCGCGACGCAGCGCACCCGCCACTCCGCGGCCCCGCGGCCAACCCGCGGCCGGCGCCGGGCCAGGGAGGCCGATCCGCGGGCGGGGCCCCGGGGCAGGAGGCACGGCTCCGCAGGGCTCCGCGCAGCTCCTTCTTGCCCGCTCTAAGTCCGGTCCGGCATCAAAACTCCGGAGAGGGTTCCCGAATGAGGGGGAAAAAAAAATTAAAAAAAAAAAATCCACACACAAAAATTACGATGAAACCCTGGAGGGGGAACGGCAATGACCCAGTCGGCAAAAAAAAAATAAGGATCCGGTAAATATATAGGCACGCAGAAGGCAGCTCCTGCCAAGCTTGCAGCTTCTGTTCAATTGTGTATTCCTCTCGCAGCGCAGGGGAGGCAAGGCTAGCGCGCAGAAAGTGAGGCGCCTCCCACCAAAGCCTAATGGTTTCTTAATGCGCACAAGATAAATAAATGATCCAGGCAAAGCCCTCGGGAGGGTGTATGCCACGGCAAGCAAAGCCTAGGAAAGGAGGGAAAGGAAAGAAAAAAAAAATCAGGGGGGAAGAAACAGGTTGAACCCATCCTATGGTAGCATCCCACAGGCTGCTGCTGTGTGTCAAAGAAGACGTGTGTGGAGGGAGCAGCGAGGGTGTGCGTGTGCGTGAGGGAGGTGGAGACACCTTCAGAGAGGATTCCCAGCCAAAGACCAGGGCTGAAGACTGGAAGATGTTGTCCGACGCTGATGCTATCTCATAACTAACAAAGAGCAGCATTTTGTTGTTGCTGTTGCTAAAAGGGATTCCCTAAAAGAAGACAAACCCCACCAGAAAGCTGCAGCAACAGGAGAGCCCTTTCCATGCACCGGGGGAAGGGAGGGAGGGGGCAACTGACAGTGCAGACAGCGAGGTTGCACCTTTGAGGACCTTGCCAGACACGTTTTGATACTGAAATTAGTCTAAGCTTTTTATCTGCTCCAGAGCTGAACTCCCAAGTTCACGGTGCTTTTCCATTCATTTGCTGGACAAAACATTTAAACAGCTAGGGTGGTCACTGAAAGGTTAACAGCAGGGTACCAAGGGGTGGGTTTATTGCCATTTTCAAAATTTTAGAAAATGATAAAATCACCAGATGGGTTTGGTTGGAAGGGACCTTAAAGATCATCTAGTTGCAACACCCCTGCACAGGCAGGGACACCTCCCACTAGATCAGGTTGCTCAAAGTCTCATCCAACCTGGCCTTGAACACTTCCAGGGAGGCAGCATCCACAGCCTCCCAGGGAAACTCTTCCAGTGCCTCACCATCCTCACATTAAAGAATTTAATCTTGAAGTCTAACCTAAATCTACCCCTTCTCCAGCATAAAGCCATTACCTGTTGTCCTATCACTATGCACCCTTGTAGAAAGTTCCTCTCCAAAATGGTCTATAAAATAATGTATGTACAGATGTTTTAACCCTTTCCTCTGAACTTGGAGTCACTGCCTGATTTTGACACAAGAATAATTTCCTTATGAGGAAAGTAAGGTATTTTAAAGTATGTTGACATTTATACACAATTACTGAGCAGAAAAGTTGGAGACAAACTGTGAAATACATTTGTTCTCTATATACACAGACAAATACAGAAAATAATTAATGTTAATAGCATTTATAATATATAAAAATTGCATTAACTAGACATCTAGAGAATTGTCACTTCAAGCAATCCAACTGGAGTTTGGCAGCTTCTTTAACATGGGTCTGTCATAACAGCTATCTGGAAAATCTGGAAGTGGCTTATCAGGTAAAAGTACTGTAGGAAATTTGGCACTGGAAAACATGAATATATGAGTTTCTAATCCTTCAGTGAAGAGGCTAAAGGATGAGGAGAAAGCATTCAGAAACAACCATATGAACATTGCCCAGTACACAAACAGGTGCCCAGAAAGCAAGCAAATGGAGAAGATGAGGAATTCTTGGGGGATCTAGGGAGTTTTTGTCATTAATTTTATGGAATCCAGGGTTTCTTATGGAAATGTAGAGCCAGAGACTGCCTGCCCTCCTCTGTTCTCATCTTCTCTGCAAACTACGAATGCCTTTGTTCTGCTTTGGGCTTTGTATTGCCTCTACAAACATCCTTTAGCTCTTGCTTCTTCTGCAACCATATTGCTGCTCAGTAAGCTCAGTGTGAATCATTCTTTGTGTTCATCCTCAAAACAATTCGTACGTGCATCTTGGGAGAACAGAACACAGCAAATATGTTTTATAACCCTCAGAAGACAGAGAGCTTTTAGTTTTCTCTTGACTATGTCCTGAAGTCTTTCAGTGTTTCATCTGTCTCAACTGCACTTCTTCTTCCCAACTAAGATTTTCAGGCTATCTGCACCTTAACTTTGTAATGGTTCTAATGGAAGACATCAGGATGTGATGCCATTAAGATGACTCAAGGGTAGCTGTAGCCATTTCATTGTTTAATATTGAAAGACTTCATGTATTATGAGTAAAGATTTGCAGGCTTCTTTTCTTACAATTTCCCATTCTTACCATTGTGGGTTGACAAACTATTCTTGAGATTGATTGTGGGATGTTTTCAATGTGCCTTACTTAAGTGAGCTACTTAAAAACACATATTCCCATGATAAGTTCACAAAGGTCTTACTACTATCCTCTTTGAAGGAAGTTCTTTAGACTAAAAATATGAAATGGCTTGGATCTTGATACAGGAAGTTCAAAGCAGCTTTCCCTTAACCCAACAGTAAATGCAAATGTATTTCAAATAGGTTATCACTCAGTTAAAAATAAAAATAAATGCCATATACCTAGACAGTCACCTGAGTGCAGGCAATGTCTGGCAACCTCTTCCCGTAATAATTTAGTCATGAGTTAAAATGTTACAATGTGTACAAAAACAGTCTCTGAGTGCTTCCAGACTATTTCTCTGTCCTCACACATTAATATTCAAATCTTAATCAGTTTCTCAAATCAGCCCACTCTTGTTAAACTGAATCTGTTCAGTGCATTAATTCTAATTTACGTAGGTATTTGGTAAATTTCACTTGCATTTCTTCCTACTCATTCTGTATCACAGTGCAACACTTTTACTTTTTCTGGAAATATTCTCATCGTGTTCAGGAAACAATGTATAATTTATTTTTCTCCAGTTACTTTTTATCATAATATGCAATGAAACCCTTAGTATCTCCATGAGGACATCTGTGACTGGGATGGGATAAAGTTATTTATCCATGGTGGAGTCAGAGGTGGTATTTTCTGAAGGACTGGTGTGACAGGCACAGAACAGATACACTGTTTATTCATGCATTGCTTTGTTTGGCACAGGGGAGTTACAAGTTGGCTCTGTAGTAGGTTCTCTTATGTGGGCTCTTCGTGTCTGCGTTCAGCAAAACCACATAGGGCCACACAGCAGCTTCAAATAGTGAATTGTAATAAATGAGTTAAAGGAGGTAGATTTGTTTCAACTGTTTTAGAAACCTCAGTGTAATTGTCTTTAGAATAGCCAACAAAAAAAACAAATTCAAAACTGGAAAAAAGACACTTTTGGAGCTATGCCTGTTTCAGCACCAAAACAATATGCATGTGAAATGCTTGTATTCCAGTCCCACATGCACACACAGTTAGAAGCTTTTCTTTTCTTCGCATCTTTACTAAACATAAGGAAAAAAATAATTTTTAATTCATGTAAATATTATCTGGAGATACAAGCAACAAACCCTCTGCAGTTTCTTTGCTTTACGGTGCAATCAGCTGCTCTATAGCATCAACAGACTCAAAATTCCACCAGCACCCACCTCACTTGCTGTGTACTGACAGCTGGGTCACTGGATGTGTCAAAAAAACCCCAGAATTTCACAAACAAAGGGTGATTCTTCCAGGCTCTGTTCCAGCCACCTTAGCCAAGTACTTATCAAGTACAATCCAGGTGGCTCAGTCGTGCCTGGAGTGATCACCCAGCACTGACCTGTCCTTTCACAGAGCACAGGTAACCTGGGTTGTCCTCAACAACTCACAGGGCTTCAGTTTTTCAAATCATGTGTAACCTGTTTGTAAATGCCAGGGCTGCCACTAAATATTCAGAATTATGTTAGAATGTGCACCAATGAATAGAGACAATTCAAATATTTATCTTTGCTGGTTCAGAATGATTAACTGGAATACATCATGATATCAAAAAAAAAAAAAAAAAAAAAAAAAAAAAAAAAAATCTCACACCCCAAACCCTGAAAAACGTGTTGCAATAAGGAAATATTGGTAAACTGAATACTTTCTTTGGAATAATTCATTGCTAAATAACAAAAATCCTAAGAACTTGACTCATTTTTAGCAAGCCAAATTCTCAATATTCTTCTGCTTCAGCTGTCTGGATATTCTAAGGATCTCAGTGGGAAAAGTGTTTAGCAAGAGCAAAATCAACGTAATTTTTTAATTCCAGTTTTAGTGGTATTGGACCAGCCCCATAAGAACATAATAATGATTTCAGACTGAGAAATACAGTGACCAGGCTTAACAACGCCCTTGAGACATACTGAAGCCACTGCAACATAATAGAAATGCATCTATTATTCCTTAAGCCTTTGTAGCCCTTGAGATTTTTATCAGAAACATAAATTTAACATGCCAGAAGAAGAGATATTTGAAAGCAAAAATGGAAAACACCATCAGAAGGGTTCACTCCAAAGCAAGATGAAGTCAGCAGAAATCTTACACTATAATGCAGTCTATCTGGGACTAAACTCTAAAACAAAATTCAAACCTTTCCCAGATTTAGGACAAAAGGATTACAACAGTGAGTGAGAAAGTCTATGAAGCAGCCATCAACAGACAAGAAAGTTCAAATTATTTACTATTATGACTCACTTCTAACTTTTTTCCTGAAAACTTGCACATTTTCTGCCCCAATTAATACACTCAATGTCAATTAATCAGGCAGAAAGGTAACATATACTATTTCAGACCTTGGCATCATGGGCTGCCCAGGGAGGGGGTGGATTCTCCATCCCTGGAGGTTTTTAAGAAGAGACTGGATATGGCACTGAGTGCCAGGGTCTGGGAACCACGGTGGGAGTGGTTTAAGGGTTGGACTTGATGATCTCAGAGGTCCTGTGATTCTGTGTGATCTTTTCTTTCCAGAATTTTCTCCTGTCCCATGTAACAGAACAGAACCCTGCTCCTAGGTGTTGCTCAGTGTGGATATTGTCACAGGGCACAGTCCTAGAAACATTCTGGAGATGTTTGCACTTTTACTAGTCTGTTGCTAGAAATAAAGAATATTTACCTTTAGTTCTGCTGGCCATTGTAGAAGAGGTCTTTGTGGAGAGGTGACAAATAAACTTGTTTCTGCAGTGACTACCAAAGGGGCAAAGAGGCTAAAGTAATATGCTCTTAAAATGTACCTGAGAGAAAAGCAGGTGCTTGTCTGGGTCCTCCTCTCCCCAGCAGCCTCCAGGAGGGGAGGGATGTGTTCCAGCAGCCTCCAGGTGATGGGGACTCCAGCAGTGGCTCTGCTTCAGAGGTGCCAACCTTGAAACTCCTCCACTCACAGGTCTAAAGCATCCAACATACTCTGAGTTTCCCCTGGAAATTAACCCAAAATTACAGAGTTACTATAAAATTCAAGAAGAGTGTGAGGCATCCAGGTACTGAATTAGTTTCACCTATTTCAGTTTCAGAGATACATGAATGTTCTTTAAAATGGTAAACCTGCAAGGGTAGCAACACAGTGCAAATAGTTTCACCTCCAGATGACTTCAAATTAAGCCTTAAATCAATCATTGCCTTCTCTAAAACCTACAACTGCATACTAACACTGGTTGGTTTGGGGTTTTTTAGTCTTGATTCCTTTTGACAGTAAATAAAATTACCTTCTGTCACAGTCTTTGGATAAATAGTACATTCATCTTAGCTGTTACATCTTAAAGGTGAGATTTTTTTATTTAAATAAATGGCAGTTATTTTGTAAAGGTATTACAATTACTTAAAAAAACAAAAAAACCCCACAAAAACCAAACCAAAACAAAAAAGCATAGCTATAGAAGTGCCAGAAATCTATATTTGAGGGAATAATAAAACAGTGATGGAAAAAGTAGAACTTAAAATAGATTTAGTGGTCTCCCAAAGTCCAAAGTTGATAGGAGGAGAGATAGATTAAA